>NC_072766.1:18853526-19153526 GCF_022539595.1 Amphiprion ocellaris
ATGTTAAACTTCAGTGCAGCTCAACGGATTTCAGTTAACCTTAAAGTAAAATAACTTTTTTAAAAACTAAAATACACAGCAGAGAAATACAGGTTGAGAAGGTCATTCTACTAATGAGGGACAGCAGCAGCAGCAACTAACACAGGTGTTCAGCGGCAAGTTAGCCACCTGTGTTTATTAGCCCGCTAGCTAACTTAGCCGCTTAGCTAGCTAACGCGTCCGGATCAACTGCTCAAACACGACAAAACACAACTCTTCACAAGTCGCTGACTTAACGTACAACAAAACAACGCTACAGGTTATAAGTATTTATCTTCTTACCGTGTTTTACTCCAAAAACAAGATCAACAGCTGCCAGAGATGCTACCAGACGTGGCGACCATAGATACATATAACACTAGATACGCTAGCGTGCAGTCTTCTATATTGTCTATGGTCTGACCAATCGCTGCTCTCTGGCTCCGCCCTCCGAGAATCTTGCTGTCGTTTGGCTCCACACTTGCAGATGACTTCCGGTCCCACAAAATAAAAACACGGACCTTTTTTCGTTTCTATTACTGATTTTATTTTTTTGTTATTCTAAATATAAAATGAAAATCAAAGCATTTTTAAAATTTCGTATATCCCTTTTTGATCATGAAAAGGAAAAACGCCTTGTATTTCAATTTTAATTTTTGTATTTTAAAACGACAATCAAATAACCACTCGTTTTTTGTTTTTCAATACCCGTTTCAGAACGGAAAATCCAATTACCAGATCCGTACACGGACCGGGTTGGAACTGAACAGTCGTGAATCTGTTTTCAGAAGAACATGCGTCTCCATAATCTCTACAGTGAATTTCAAGTGTCATTATTCTAAAATTTTAAATGGATCTCTTCTAAGGAACAAACTCACAAAAAACTATCAACCAACTTTGTAGTTCATATTCGCACTGCAGAGCATTAGTGCAGTGTATTTCAGCTTATTGTTTTTGTTTTGTGTTTTACAATTTGATTTACATTTGCTGCTCTCAGAAGTTAGTTAAAATTAGTAACTGCATAAGTGAAATATTTAACTACTAAATATAAAGATAGATGTTTGCTCTGGGAGTTGGTAGAAACCAAAATCGACAAGAAAGGGAATATTTTGTACTAAAATTTGCTTGGCATTTTAGTTCTGTATGATGTGTAAAAAAATGGCACTGTTTGCCATGCCGTCTAAACAGACCATTACTGTCAGTGTTTATCACTTGTTTTCACCACAGAATATAGCCTATATAAATGGATGACCACTGACTACATAAAGATGAACAAATGCTTCTTGACATTGCCCACATCAGAAGAGCAGTTTTAAAGCTTAGGTTGCAGTCAACTAGCCACATCCTATGTCAGTTTCGAAACACTTTTCCTTGACCTCAAATGAAAATGTCATGAAGTCATAAAAAAGATGTGAAGGAAAAAATATGAGACCATAGGAAAAGACAATTCAAGTTCTTACACCAGCTGACATAATCATGATATGATGGAAGATGTTGTTGCCATGAATATGTCATAGTTGGTGTAACACTTGGGTCAGTGTTGTTTTCTTTCAGACCTGTGGATCCTTTACTTAAGGAGATAAAATAAGCAGGGAAGTACTGTTGTTAAATATCATTCAGAGAATTTAACCAGTTTTTGTTGACTAACATTGGATACTTCTATGTGATTTCTCTTGATTAGGAACCTTCCTATAAAAATAAAGATTATCAAGCACAATGTTAGTGTGGTGTCTCTGGCTGTCACCATCTTGGCCGTGCTTTATTCCTACCAGCTATCCAAACAATGGGCCTGAGGTGGAGTATGAATGAAGCTGAAGTGGGTCTTGCAAACATCCCTGAGCTATGGACTGACCTCTGACAACACCCACGTCTCTGTTAAACCAGTCAACCCCTGACGCAACTTCACACCTTAATACAGTTAAACCGGGTGAGTAATATAAAAATCCACCATCCACACAGCTTTCATGAACAAGTATATAAACTGTAGGGACTGAAACCGTTTTGTGTAACAGACTTTTAACGTGTTTATTTCTGCTGTGAAGTTGTACATTGACACATGGGGATTGACTCACTTTTGGAGTCAGCCTCAAGTGGCCATTTGAGGAACTGCAGTTTTTGTCACTGGTACGTTGACTTTATTTATTAGCCCTGGAAGTTACTGTTTAGGGACAATGCAACATCGTTTCTTTAAATACCAAATCAAAAGCAAGCATCAGAATAACTGAACAATTATCACCAGTGTGAAGCAATACTTAACAAGACAGAAAGCATATTTTGGAAAATATATTTGAGATCTACTGAGATTTTTTCATTTTAAATCATGTGCCGTCTGCTAACAAGGACGATATGGAGTTTAAGACTGAGGGTATCAAGATACTTGTGGGAAATTGTCATTTCAGCTATCTTTAAATGCAGTCTATGGTTTTAACCCAAGTGGCTAAAAATAGTTACTGCCTGTTTAATATTTTATTTGTGCTACCTTTCTACAAGTATTTTTGGTACATTTTTACCGGTTGTTGTTTGTTAGACATACAGCTGAACAGCACTAATCACTGCCGGGTCATACATCAGTCAGGGGATGGCAACAAAACAAACAGAAAACTGGAAATATTACCGCAAAGTTACCCACCAATTTATATAACCAAATTCTTATAAACATACAAATGGCAGTTGGCCATTTAGAGGATGGGTGCCTCAAAGTGTCTGTTAATTGTCTGAACCAAATATAGCTCCAAATATTATCTGAGTGATATCATAGGGGCTACATTTTCATTTTTATTACAATCACAGCAAGCTTAAATAATTTAAAAAGATAACAACCAGGCATTGCCATCTACTGTATAATAATGTTACCATTAAACTAAGCCGGCATACAGCATATGGTGTTTTTAGGAGGCATTTACTGATTCATGTGAACAACGGCGAAGTGGTTTTGTTTACAATGTAATTTCTTTTTAAGTGGTTTGAAGAGATTTTGAACACAGCCCTATGACACTGAACAGCTGGGTATATATTAAAAGAGGCTAAATCTCATTGAGAACACATAGACGTGGGGAATACGGCTGCATTACTGCTGCGGTCTGACAGATTCAGAACACGTCTCACACAGGACACTCTTTCATGAGGCTCTGAAGCAGGAGAAAAATGCAAATAAATTATACATCATTCTTTAAAAAGCTTCTCAGGTTCTCTTTTTGAAACATACTTCTTAAGTGCACAGGATCCAGAGGTTCGCATGGTGGAAGAAATCCACTCAGGAGACTGTTGTCATGGCTACAGAAGATTCTATTTTTTTTCCTCTGCATTTCCATAAAACAGTTTTCTTCTGGTAGCCTCCCCTCAGATGCTTGTTGTGCGTCTTTGAGTGTAAAGTGGGTCAATGATAGACAAAAAAGAAGAGAACTAGAAACATGACCCACTGAGTGACCAAGCTCAATCACTTCAATCCTCTTGAGGTATATTATTAATTATTAAATCAGTTTGTTGTAAATTTCAAACAGAAATAAAATCAGAAACAAATTCTTGAGTCAGATTTGCATTTGAAGTTCTTTTACTTTTTTAAGTACTTTTTTATAGAATTCTATGGCTGACTTTTTTTTTGCCTTTTCTAAAGCTAAAAAAGCTAATACTAAAAAAAAAACCCAGCAACATTAAAAACATGGCCAATTGCATTTCTCCTGCATATATAATAAGCAATCAGAAGAAGTTGTATTCTAGTTAGTCATGTGATAAACATGAGGACACCACTGACTCGGTCCTCTGGGACGTGGGACACATCGCTCTGTGCTCTGAAGAACTGAATAAAGTGATCCACCTAACATCAAAATTAATTCAGCAAATCCAATATGTAAGCATGTAGCTATGCATGACTGACTACATAAAGGGTGAATTAGCAAACATTCTTGAATACAAAGCACAGTTCTTCAGGGAAATGGGTACCATTCTTTAAACATTTTCCTAAATCCTGTTAAAGTCATGTACATATTCATATTCAATGTGCTGCTTTTGCAGCAAATCCACAACAATCAGACCAAACATTTATATAGAGAGTTTTAAGATATGTCACTGCATACTGCACCACTGAGAAATGAGTGGTTTACTCACATACAAATACTTATTTCAAATGCAGTCCAAAATCTGAGTTCAGTCTTGTGAAAAGCGTATGCTATATTTATGGTGGACTACATATTATGATCATTTATATGGGGGACTATTAAAATTAAATTTATTGTCAAATCAAATCCATAATGTATCAATCCAAAACTAATACAAATATAATCCTACTTGGCTATAGCATCCACTTTCTAAAATGTTGCACAACGAAAGTAAAAGTTTCCACTGTTGATGGCTGTTGGACAACTTATTTTACACATTGATTATTTTTACACCGTGAGTCAGTTCTATAAATTGAAGTGCTCGGATGGTCAAATGCTCTTTTCTAGTTTGTCCAGATATCCTTTAAGTTGCCCAATAGTTTGTGGCACCTCACACCACATATTTTCCTGCTCTCAGGCCTGATATCCTGAATACAGTAGCCTTCAGCTTAGCCGGGCTTGGTAGCCTCGACTAAATCACAATCACTGTCCTGGCCAGAGCTCAGGGTGTCTGCCGGCTTGTGCTGGGGCCCTGCAACATTTCCATCGGGCCTCTGGGGAGTCGCACATCAATTGCTCTCAGCTAAATGCACTCACATATGAATATTTCAGTACAATTTAATGTTTCAGCTACAGCCCCAGAGGAGCAGAGCATCAATTTGTGAACACAGTTCTCCTGGAGTTAAAAGCCAGGCCGGATAATACAGTATGAAAGGCGCTGTCAATCTAGAGGGCCTTTTTTCACATGAGAGAGAGTTTAAAAAAAAAAAAAAAAAACAGAGGAGCACGCCCCCCTGCCTTCAGTATCCAGCTGCACACAAACAGCTTTTCAAAGTTTTTTCTGGAAAGAAGCCGACTGAGGCAGCAGGAGGCAGCTTTTGGTTCACCAGAGTCGCCAGTCGATTTGCCAAGCTCGGTCTGTTTTCCCAGAGCTCTGGCTGTCTGCCATTCGGTCTCAGCATGCCCACAAACACACAGTCACACACACAGCTGGTGGAGGGAGCAGGTCAGGGAGTCGTGCACCTGCTGTCCTGTGACTAAAATACCCCAAAGTGATGCTGAAACCTCTTCCTTCACACAGAAAAGCTTCCCTCAGGTGTGAGAACATGAGTGCTTTACAAAACAGGCAGACTGTGACACAGCAAAGTCTATCAGCTGGTCAGTAAGCAGAGAGGGGACAAGGCAGATGATTAAATCCTACACCGCTGTACATATTGTGCTGAATTACTCACAACTCAAATATTAATGTTCTGAATGAAATGCTGCATAATTTACCCATTCATTTTTAAAAAAATTTTTTTTTACTCTTGATCAAATAGTGGAACTCCCCATTACAGTTTCATAAATCTAAAAGACTCTACACACTACAAAACTCAATGACCTTTAGTTTACTATCCAATAAGAGAAATCTGAAAAGTTGGAGACAGAATTTTTGCATTGCTGCATGAACAACATTTTTGTAACAGTTTTTAACAACCGTTTTTAACAGTTTATATATTATTTAACAATTTCCTGTCACTTTACAGATTTTTCCTCTTTGGTTAAATTACAAATGATAACCAGTAAGTTAACAAACAAACAAAAATAATAATTTCACACATTGACTGTAAAAAACAAAAAATTGATAAAAATAAAAATAAGATAAAATTGTACAAAGAAATGTCTACATCAGAACTTTGTATTTTTACAAATGGCAATTTGTTCTTTTAAAAGGTTTGATTATTAAAATGATTGTTTTAAAATAGTTTTGAAATCAGCAAAATAGCATTATTTTACAGGTACATCCTCGCTTTTATTTTCACAGTTTTAATATAATTATTTTCACCTTTTTTGAACAGATTTTTTTTTTACAGTGTATTTCATGTATTTTTGCAAATGCTGTATGCCAAATTCATAAGCAGGACAAGCAGCAAGAAGCAAACAACATGAAGATGCTGCTTTCTTGTACTCTGTTGTACCAAAATACACAAAAATGCTGTTACCTTTAAAATCATTATAGTAAAAACTACAGTAAATTGTGAACCAAACCAGATGGGTAATAAAAATAAATCTGTGAATAGTAGAATTTATTCAGAAATTCTCATACATTAGAAATGTACATGTTTTCTTTTACAGTCAATTATTTCAGTGTGTTGAGGTGTCACACACTCAGTGACAGCATTATTTTGACTGGTCCAAACAGAAATGCTTCCTCTCTCATTTAAGTGACGCAGTTCCTCATTAAAGGTGCTGATAAGCACTAAGACGCCTGCTCTGTGCTGATGAGAGCGGCTGATAATAAAATACAAGCTGTGCATTTGTAAAATAAAACAGGCGGCTGACAGTTACACTAATACGGTAATAATGGCACAGGTTCTTCCGCCCAACAATGCAGAGCTGCCCTGAGGCACCAATCAAAAATTAATACTAATTATCATGTGAATACTGCATTAACTCTGAAGAATTATGAATTATAAATCTGCAACATGGTTCCCCTCTCAGAATGGCTTCGCTTGCATGAGGATGTGATTTTTTTTTTTTTTTTCTCGCAGGGGCATTTTTGAGGACCGGTCACAAAATAAATATCTGCAGTCAGACATACCATCACTGCTGTGACATTAAAAGCTATTTATTGTGAAATACAACATAATTATGTTAAAAATAATAACTTACCTCTGATGTTTAAGTTATTACAAAATGATTTGAGAAGATATCTGCTTACACATTTTTAATATCTTATAACTTGAGTGCTTGTTTTAAATTCACTTTTGGCTGACTCCAGACATAAAGATTGGCTCAGAGCACTTAAAGGCAAGTCAGTATTGGTTCTGGTAAATCATTCAGCGTCTTTAACCAGCCATTAACTACATTTAAGGAAGTTAAAATGTTGCACGAGTGTTTCAGTAGCAGGAATGTCCAAATAAACTTACTTAGACATGTTAAATAAGAATGATTAAACACAATTATAGCACACATTGCGGTCATACAGGCTGTAACTTTAGACGACGCAAATGCATTAATTAGCATAATATCTTCAGGACATCACACATGCCAATAACCCTAAGTTTTATAGGAAATATTAGTGGCAGTGTTCATAGATTTTTTGGGATTTTACCCAGTTTAATTAAGTTGTAAAATATATGCTATACTGTTCTTATTCTAAAGGACATGCTATGCTATTTTTTTATTTTTATTAGTCCAAAAAATTGTTCAACTTGAACTAATCTACAATGCAAAATGTTCTTCAGAAATGCAATATCAAAATTAAAATGTGCTTTTTGTTTAAAAAAACATTTATTGATTCTGTGATGTGAGACAAACAAGTAAAATGATTATGTGATTATGATTTACAAAAGCAACAGTTTTCACCATCTGGCTGACCTGCACGACACTGAGGATGAAGCCAACATCTACACAACAACACACATGTAAAGAAAAAAGCACACAATGCCTACAGAATTCCGTTTGTCAGCCAGGTCATACAGCTGCATGACGTTCTGCACTGTTCAGCCCTCATTCTGAATAAATGCATAAAATAGAAATAGAAATGTCAGCTAAGGTAAGGTTTAGCTTTTGATTCCCTCTGAGACCACGTGTACTAAAGCTGAGTGCTCTTGTGCAATTTCATCTTCTGGTAAAAAATATTCACCAAACTGCACATTTTACCATGTGCTTCTTTTTAACAGCCTCAAAGGGCCATAAATGAACAAATCGGTCTATGACTATATTTCTCAGCCTGCTGTATACGTGTTCCAATCTTGGCCTCAGAAAGGTTTTCCAACATGAAAGACATGATGAAAACAACAGCAAGAAAAAATGCTCCTAATTATTTACACCTCTCATAAACATTATGCGACACATCCAAAATTGAATGTGCTTTCAATTTTCTAAAAAATGCACAACAAATTTGCTTTTTAAATTGTAAATTTCGTTAATTCCTACAAAAATAAAGATGCTCCAGCAGATATATACAAACTGGCACAATTTCAACTGAAACCAGCTCGGGGAGTTTAAAGGGATGCCCATAATAAATTACTTATAGGTCTGACAATAGAGGCAAAGTGCCACAGAACCCTAAAACACTTCAGAAAAAAAAAACAAAAAACGAGTCACTGTGCAAAGTTCAGTAATGCGGCCCAGCAATGCCCCCTTTGAATTCCAAACAAGAACATTTGGCTCTTGCCAAAGTTTAAGTGGATGAGTTCAGTCACACATATATATTTCATGAGGTTAATGGGCCCCATCAAACTGTGATTAGAGATTCTTCTGGGAGGCTTTTATGCCAGACTGACAACTAGGATGGCTGGGCCAGATCTCGCAGTCATTAACAGGTCACAAACAATGATGCTGCATGTGATATTTCCTGCTGCTGTACGTGAAACACTTGTAATCTTAACCTTTGCTTAACCTGCAGCATTAGCTAGACAACGAGTGCACACAACACTTTAGTCAACTTCCAGAGTTTGATCCTTCTGGCTCCACATTGTGGGAAATTCTATGTACAATACAGCAGGCATAAATAAGCCACAGACATCACGACCTAAACTTTGCCAAAAACTTTATTGAATGATTAAATGCACCACGCATGATGCATGATTCTTTAGAATTAATCTGTCTCTGTCTACACTTTATTATTAGAATGACTTTTCATAACATTGGGTTCTAACTTATTCTTGGCAGGCAAATTGGCTGCAAAGAACTTTAGAGTGAAGAGTTGGATAAAGTGGAATCTCTTTTCCATGTGGTTGGTGTGTCTTTCCTTAATCCTCTTCACATTCCCATTCTTATTTACTGCACTTACTGCATTTATCACAACAAGAGCCTCAACAGCCTACATGCTTCTGACAAAATTGTCTCGGGATTTGACCTCAGTGATGCCTGAAATAGTTGCCACATCCAGCTTAGGAGACACTCTGGGGAGGAGATTGAGAACCATTTGGCTTACAAAGCTCTCGCAGATCTTTACTGACAGTGACTGGGCCTATAAAAGTTAAAGTAATGGTTGTAATGAGCTCTCTTAGGGCAAGGTGAAGAGGTTATGTAAAGGCACATACAGAGGTACTGTTCTGTTTAGTTTGTAAAAATATCTGCCTCAGATTTCTATTAAATTCAAGCCTCTTTTACAATAATAAATAAATGTCTTAAATATGATACTGCGCTCTCTGAAGCACATCATATCTGTAGTAATTTAAAGCGACTGGCTCTGTTGGGTCAGCCACATTGAATTAATTGCGACATATTGCTTGCTACTAAACAGAACGAAGCCTCGCCTGAAAATAAAGATCAATGTGACCTGTATTAAAATACCTAAGATGTAGTTTAATGCAGCCTAATTCAATAGAAACACCATTAGATCTGCAAGCCGACAGTTCGATTGAACAATCACAGACTACAAATTGAAGTCACTTATTAAAGAGGAAGAAAGAACTTTTAGATGCACAAGAACACTGAGATGCAAAATCCAATATGCATAATAAAATCTATAACTGAATATCTAATTTTATGTCTGCCTAACCACTTCACCAGACAAGTGTGTAAGAATTAAAAAGAATCCTTCCTTCTTTGAGTGAGATGGTATTTATCAAATAAGACTTTAGCCAGCAGAGAACTTTAGACTTTTAAGAATTTCCATTGTAAATTTATTTGTAATTTATCTGTAAGCGTGTTTTTAATACCAAGACTTGCTATTACAAGACAAAAGAAAAGTTGTCTATATTTCAAAGTATAATTGGTGTTTTCATATGTTTGCAACTAACCTCGATTACATGTATACTTACCAAAACTCCAGTTTATTATCACTGATTTTAAGTACAAGATGTCATTTTTCATTTAACATATATGATAGGAAGAAGAAAATTCACATTGACACTGACAGCTTACATGTCACTTTACTCACCCTTTCAAAATAGCGGCTCCTGCACAGATGTGTGTGACGTTACAGAGATTCTGGCATTAAACTTCACCAGGCAGAAGAGTAGAGAGATACTGAATCATATCTATCAACCAAATTACACAATAGGGCTGCTATGTAAGTGTCAAAAGTACCAGCGCTAAATGTTTTGTCATTCTGACATAATATCTGGAGAGTATTTACCATTAATAATACATAATCTGATAAATCCAGTGGTCCTTCTAATTTGTTTTCAGTTCATATTGTGTCTCTGCAAGCTGCACTTTGTATACCACCCGTGTCGATCAGTAAACATGGACCCAAGCTGCAGGTATTTCATGTATGTCTACAGGTATATAACAGTAGGTGCTGTTAACCTGCACTCGGCTAGTATCAGCGATCAGGAATGACAGCTCTGCTCCCACTGTACTGGCAGCACAGACTGTTGTGCTCTGCTGTGACCACTGTGATTGGCCTGTACTAAACATTTAAGTATTAAAAGTTAGATGAAGCTATAAAATTTGTACTTTATTGTTTAGTGCTTCATTGTCGGCTGATAACATACAGCAAATTGAGGCCATTATGTGACGCTTAAGTGGCAATGAAAACTAGTTTAGTCTGCAATAAAGTGCCAATAAATGCCTTGGCTTTTGGCAAAAGCCATAGCCCCACCAAAACAACTTTGATTGCAATTGAGTGCGAATTTCTAATGTGATTTAAATTGCTGCAGTGGTGTTCTGATAGATACAGATGATGGCAGTAATATTCTGGGACCTGCTGTCTTGGGGAATGAACCAAAAATCTGTCATCTTTAATTCATTAAAATACACACAATCCACTCACAATAGCCACAATATTCCATGCCTCGACACACCTGTAAGTCACAGTTGAGGGATACAAACCACAGAACTCTATCCTGATTCTGACCATGATTTGCCCCTACAGTCACAACAGCTGACTGGTGATTAACCTCATCACCTCATCTTCCTCAGATCTTCTCTTATACACTGATGTACACATGGCTGTCTCTCAGCATGTGGCCAAACAGTCATGGAGTTGTAAGCTTTCTTGCAAAAAAAATAGTCACTGTTTTAATTTGGTTTGTGGCTTTTCAAATAAGAATTATTGCCTTCCAAAATCCTAGAAACTGTTTTTGTCTAGACTTCTATTAGATAACCAGAATCAATCAAGAATCAAGACAGAAAAGCATAAAGCAGCAACAGCAAAAACTGCTGCTAATCAGTTTTGCTCCTGCAACAGTGATATATTTGAGGACATGCAAAAAGGGAGGAAGACATATTTTGTTTGCTTCAACTAAGCAACATTTTGCAACAGTTGCAATGTTTGGTTCTATTTAAACTTCTTAATATGCAACATACCATCTTTAGGAATGTAGCTGCATTGACCATCGATACAAAAGTTGAGTATCTACTTGTTAAACATTACATTTTTTAAGCAGATTTAGTTTCAAGACACTGTTTTGATATAGTTACACAAAATTTATGCTGAAAGTGACGTTAATATAAAAAGAAACTGATGGAAATAAGTTCTGGAATTATTTTCAACTGATCATCCAAATCACTTGTCTTTAATAGCAGGTTTATCAAATGAGGACCTGTGAAAAATCACACATATTTAATCCACTTGAAGTTGAAATATTTAGTTTTTGTAAAGACATGCTGATATTTTCATCTATGGAATCATTATTAGTCTGATCTGCTGTATGTTCAGCTTTTCCAGAAACAACCAGCTTCTCCCTTCAGTAACTGTAGTTCTGACTTTCCTCCAGTAGATGGCCTCGTTCTCGAATAGATGAACAGGCCTGACTGAGCAGAGGATCTTGGAAACTGTCCTCGGATCTGCTGGATTTATGCAGGAAAAGCAAACAAGTGCAAGAATTCCTTGTTCTGGTTTGAATACACATTTTTATAGGTTCGAGGCAGTTATCTGCGTTGTTTTTTCTCCACGTCTAAGACCAACAGTGAAATCGTATTTTCCCATCTTACCATGGGAGATGATGTTGCCGTCGAGACCTGCTGACAAACTTAGAACAAAACAGTTTGTTTAAAAATCAATAATGTATTGGAAGCAATATTAAAAATGTTGCATCAAAGAACAAATCAATGAGTTCTTTCTGATCTGTGTGAATCAGTGCAGGACACTTGAACAATCTATGCATGTAATTATTTGGAATTAGTTCCAGATAATACTTTATTTAAAAGTGAGCAGCTAGTTTAACTAAACAGACAGCTTGGGGAATGTTTTGATGCTTTTACATGATGATAATAATGATGCCACCACCATGCAATTTATAACGAAGTTTAGTCGAATTGTTCCATGCCTTTAAAACAGATTTTTTTTCTATCTTTATTAGTAAAAAAACAATATATCAACATCTGTATTCTAAGGTTCTTGTCATTCATACACATGTATTGTTTTCAGAGAGGGGGGGCTGTAGGGTGTTGGGGTGCAGCAGGGCGATTGGAGAGTCCGGTGTTGACGTAATGACGTCACGAGCAGAGCGTGGTGGGACCCTGCAGCCTCTTCGGCCCCCTCCAGTCCGGAGAGACACAAGTTATCAGGGAGGCAGCCGAAGGGCCAGTCATCTCACATCTTTTCCGCATCTACCACAGTCCCCTTCATCCGTCCTGTATGGTGGATATTATTTTCAGCTCTTCTTTCTTGGGTGATATGGGGGATCATTCCAAAAGTAAGTAAGCCGAGCCGCTCCGTCAAGTTTTTCTTTTTTGAAGTGGCAGATTTTGTTTTCGTCGCATCGGGCAGTGCACCGATTGTCGTTTTCTTAATAATGCAATTTTTGCCTAATCTTATGTAAATGGCTGTGCGCGTTAAAGGAGCTTTATAGAAACGAAACAAGTCAGTGTTTTTTGCTTTATGGTTATTGGCTAAAGTGTCTGGCTGTTACATAACTGCGTGGATTGAAGGGTTGTCCCGCCTGCAAAAACAAAAAAAAAAAGGAAAAAAAAGAAGAATTCACGAAAAAAACAAAACAAAACTGAGAGATAGAAGTGAATATATGCAGCAGCTGTTGGTGATGTTTCGGCTGCATGGTCAGTCTGTGCTTAAAAGGCTGTGCACGGCTCTTTGCAGAGAAGCCAGGATTCGCGATGTGTGTAGGATGTGGAAGTCAGATCCATGACCAGTACATACTGAGAGTCTCTCCCGACCTGGAGTGGCATGCAGCCTGCCTCAAGTGCGCAGAGTGCAGCCAGTACCTGGATGAGACGTGCACTTGCTTCGTCCGGGACGGCAAAACCTATTGCAAAAGAGATTATGTAAGGTAGGAGTTTGGAAATATTCCTTTTATATGCTGAATTACACTGGTGGTTATAAATGTAAAGTTGCATGAGAATTGTTTCATGAAAATTTAAATTGAAAACTGGCAAATTTGGGCATAAAAATGCACCAAAAAAGCAGAATAAAACTTGGAGCACAGAATTTACAAGACAGGTTGGTAGTGATTTTTTCAAAAATCAAAAATAAAAATAACACAGCTCTATTTTGTCATCAGTTGAAATAAATGAAAAAAAATAGCATAAAACACTTACACTAAAACCTACAGCTCTGACTTAACTACATTTTTTTTTTCCTGTCTTAGTCCATTTCCTTCCAGATTTTTAAAATTCTCTAACTCTTCATTTTACCAGGCTGTTTGGAATAAAATGCGCAAAATGCAACCTGGGATTCAGCAGCAGCGATTTAGTGATGCGAGCTCGGGATAACGTGTACCACATCGAGTGTTTTCGGTGCTCGGTGTGCAGCAGGCAACTGCTGCCGGGAGACGAGTTCTCCCTGCGGGAAGAGGAGCTGCTGTGCCGGGCGGACCACAGCCTGCTGCTGGAGAGGAGCTCCGCGGGGAGCCCCATCAGCCCCGGACACATCCACTCCAACAGACCGCTGCACCTGGCAGGTCAGATTATTATTATTATTATTAGTCCATTTATTTTTACTGAAAGCAGTGCAATGGCTTATAGGAGCACCAAAATTAAAAATGTAGCACAATTACATGTAAAGCTATAAAACCCCCCAAAAGGACAATTTAAAGACATGCAAGAAAAATTATTCTAAATACATAAAAGTAAACGTGTCTTGGATGAAGAGAAAGTTTAATGGGAACATTGGGTTTAAAAAAAAGTCATTTTAAGATTGTCAAACTTTTGTATCTTTTTCTTTGTCCATCCTCTGCATGTTGATCATATGTTTGTGGTCAGGTTTGGTGTGTGTGTGTGTGTGTGTGTGTGTGTGTGTGTGTGTGTGTGTGTGTGTGTGTGTGTGTGTGTGTGTGTGTGTGTGTGTGTGTGTGTGTGTGTGTGTAAAGTGTGTGTTGCAACCTTTCTTTAGGCTAATTTTATAATTGATTCCATTAGAGGTAACCTGCTCTGTTGCCATTATCTGAATAATCTGGTATTTGAGTCGCGGCTGCGTGCGTGTGTGTGCGTGTGTGTGTGCGCAGAGAGTCATCCTGAGGGCGTCTGCCAACGGAAAGAAAATAAAGTAAATGTGTGAATAATGTTAAGCAGCCAAACAGTCTGAGGCTGTGCAGTGGCTCAGGCTCCAAACAGCAACACCAGCCGGATTTCATGTTTCAATAACGTTTGTCAGATTTAATAAAAAAATAACAGGGCTGAATGGATTATTAGGGCCTAAAGGCTGATAACTGACAACAATGCGGAACATGAGTGACTAAGTTAGAAAGTGCAGTCTTGAGAAATATTTAATTATTAGCTTAGGCTTTTGAAATTTAGGTTGATTCCTGTATTGCGCATCAAATGTTTGCTTTTATTTCCATGCAAGAAGACCTTAAATTAACCCAAAATATTTTTTTCATCTACAGAAAAAACAGTTTTCCATAAAGGATAATTTATTTGCTTGTGGTTTAAAGTATTGCATATTTATCCAAGAAAAATAATCATGTTAGACTGATGAATATGATTGGCCTGCCGTGCGTAAAACCAAACCGTCCAAGAGGATATAAATGGCAAAACGGTGCAGATTGAGCTGAATGCGCTGCAAAAAATACATCAAAAACTATGACTATCTCTGCGGGCCTTTGTGACAGCGTCTGACAGCCGTGTTCCTCCCTCCTTCCTCAGCAGACCCTGTAACGGTGCGGCAGGCCCCGCATCGGAACCACGTCCACAAGCAGTCGGAGAAGACGACGCGGGTCCGGACGGTGCTGAACGAGAAGCAGCTCCACACGTTGCGGACCTGCTACAACGCCAACCCGAGGCCGGACGCGCTGATGAAGGAGCAGCTGGTGGAGATGACCGGCCTGAGCCCCAGAGTGATCCGCGTGTGGTTCCAGAACAAGCGCTGCAAAGACAAAAAGAAATCCATCCTCATGAAGCAGCTCCAGCAGCAGCACCACAGTGATAAGACTGTAAGCATCTTCGTAAGTTTGACCACTTGATTACTCTACAATTCCACATTTTTATGCTTTTTAATGAAAACCATAAGCAGACTGAATGTGGAGACAGGATTATGTGTGTTTGAGGCTGTCGTTAATCTGAGCAGTGTACTGTAAAGATGGAAACAGATGCGAGCCATATGAACACGATCTTATCGTTTATTTTTGCTTTTCAATGAAAATGTATGTATTTCTGTTTATATTGGCGATGGGTTGGCTTACCAGGTTACAGCTTGATTCTCTCCTTTTTGTGTAGCGTTTTTATTCTTTTGTAAAATTATTTTTTACTTACTTTACCTGCACTGAGGCGCAGTGGAACCGTTCCAGTTAAAGCTCCAGTTCTAAGCTGTATTCAAACTTTAAGTCAATTAATAATGAATCAACTGCTTTGGCTTCAGTTGCTTGACCTGAGAGGTAGAAAAAAAACTTGATTTGCATCAACATCTTTCTCGTTCAGATCAATCCGTGCTCCACCTAAACAGGGGGAATACATTCCTAAGTACTACCATTATTGCACCCATCATAAATGTGACATAAAGATGAAAGCAGGGTTCAGAAGAACACGCTAACAGGTTTTTCCACGCTTCTTTTACCGCTGTAGGGTTGATGCTTTTTTCTTGCAGAAGACAAATTATGCTCATGATGTCTGCTCCTGTAATATTTCCACAGAACCTCCAGGGCCTCACGGGGACGCCTCTGGTGGCGGGGAGTCCTATCCGACATGAGAGCACCGTGCAGGGGAACCCGGTGGAGGTTCAGACCTACCAGCCTCCGTGGAAAGCCCTGAGTGAGTTCGCCCTGCAGAGCGACCTGGACCAGCCGGCCTTCCAACAACTGGTGTGTGTGTTCAGGACAGACTGAGCCAGACACATATGCAAACAGGACACATGTAGACTTGTGCACACAAACACACCGGTGTCCTGCACGCACACATACGCACACGATCATAATTTTGTTGCATGGCTGAACGCAGCGCACAGACGGACATTCTGACACTGTGTCTCCCGCTCTTCAGGTGTCTTTCTCTGAATCGGGCTCTCTCGGGAACTCCTCGGGCAGCGACGTGACTTCTTTGTCCTCTCAGTTACCGGACACCCCGAACAGTATGGTACCGAGCCCGGTGGAGACGTGAAACGGGGCCCCACCACAGACCTCCTCCTGCAAGGACAGTTGCAGCATGATCCCGGTCCCCTGCATGTGACCAGCTCATCACATCGCCCAGACTACAGAGAGGAGAGCGTTTTCTTCATTTCCTGACACGGAGGAGATGGAACCAAGAAAGCACCGACTGACTCCGAGTTTTCCCCCCTATTTTTCTTTATTTTGGAGATTTCATTGACAGAAAAACTAAGCAGAACAATTGTTGCATGACTCGACGCGAAGGAAGATGTACAGAAGATCTCCAGATGGATATAACTACAAGAAACCTTCCCCCAGAAAAAAAACAACAAATTGGAAACATTTTCATGTCGATACAGATGGACTTTCTGCAATTTTATTGTGATCATATTGTGTCTTGTTTCTTCAACATGAGAACATTTTTTGATACATTTATTGCGTTGTCGAGTCCAGTTGACTCTTTGTCTTAAGGTCAGAGCATGATAATCTGCAGCGTATTCGTGTTGTAAAATACTTTATCTTAAGGGCAGGATACAGGTTGTTTGAGCTTCTCGAACAAAAAAAGTAAATTATTGTTATATTATTTATTGTTAGGAAATCGATTCGTTAAGGAATTATTAACTGCTAAAAAATAAAAAAAGTGAATACATAAATTTGTCTTCGTCACCAATCTTTGTACAGCTGCAGGTTTTAAACTCTTAATCTACTGTCACTTTTTTTTGGCATTTTAGGAGCCAGTACAATTTAAACTATTTACATATTTAACTCTAAAATTTATACGATGCGTCCATTTTTCATTGCATTCGTCTAATTAAAATTTCTGGTGCAAATTCACTGCCCAGTTCCCAATTCAGGAGATCTTTACTGCTCTTGACAGCAACTAATTTCTGATTTCTGGAAATTGCAACAGATTATTACTCTCTGGGCGTGTTTGAGGAATAGATTCTTAAAAAAAAACCCAAACAAACAAACAAAAAGAAAAAACAGGCTTTCGCTTCAGTTTCGCTGAAATGCTGTTTGTCCCGTTCAACCTAAGTGAAGTTGGCCTTCCTGAATTGAAGACTACAGGCTCGGTTGTTGTCTTATCTGCCTCCTCCATCTTGCCGTGGATTCCCCTTCGTTTATGCAGCAGGAATCGGCCAGTGGTCATTTACTATCTTGGGGGCAAAAATCTGCTGTAAATTGTGCTCAGTCCAGTTACTCTGGTTGAGTCACAAGCTGGTCTAGACAGCGCGCAGGGATCGGCGACCTCTTATCTAGTCCTGGCATCACCTGCAAGCAATACACTGACTGAAGCCACAACAAACTAAACACCCCCAACCTGACACACACACACACACACACACACACACACACACACACACACACACACACACACACTGAGCAAAGCCCCTTGTAACCGAGGGGAGCAGAGAGCAGCTCGAAAAGGGTCACTTCTCCTCCTCGGTTTATTTTCCTTCTCTGAATTGCGTTATTGCGCACGGGTCAGCCGAGATGACAGCTCAGACTAAATGCACTGACCTGCTTCACAAAACAAAGCTACCATGTATACACGGATAAACCCCCTTTTCAGTTGTGCACAACAATATAGGCCTGCTACACATATTTTGCGTCACTGTTTAATCCTGAATAGCCTCCATCCGTTCTGGAAAATTCATGGGAAAATTTCTCTCGAATTAATCCATGCAGGTTTTGTGGTTCTGGAGGATTTTATATAAAGATCAGACAGAAAGAAAGAAAGACATGTTTTTAGTGGCAGGAGACTTAATATTCAATTTTCAAAATCGGCTTTCATTGGAAACAAACTGAGTTATCCTTCTGTAACGATTTTCCTCAATTTATATACTCTTTTAACAAGCTGGACGCAGCAATCTGTATTTTTGATATTTACACTGTGAGCGTTTTCATTGCAAAAAAAAAAAAATGTGCACGACCAGTGTGTTAATCGGAAGTTTGAATGACAAAAGGCAGATTACAGATTTGTAATTGAGCTATTTCAAATAAGATAGGCAAACAATGCGAGCAGATTAGGATAACAAAGATAAGAGAAGAATAACAATGGCGTTTACAGACAAGAATGCGAGGGCCTATTTACTCTCCTCGAGCAGAAAATCTTTATGGAGTCGTTTATATTTCCAAAACAGCTCATTTCCAGCATGGATGCTGTTTATAACTCATCCCCTAAAGGCTAATAAGAAATAGATCACATGAAGATCTGATTATCTTAAAATAATTGCAATTAAATGGAACTAGACGTGTCGAAAACCTAATTTAATTTAAAAAAAAAAAAAAAGCAGGTGCAATTTTTTTAAAGCTTTTCAGAAAAAGCAGTATAATACACAGCATTAAATATAAAGTATGCAAAAAAAGACTCTTGAGGTCCGCAGATTCTCTTAAAATGCTTTTTTTTTAAAAATGAGACTTGTTTTAAATAATGCCACTAAGAAAGACAGAGCTTTAAACGAATAAACAAATCCAAAATAAACTCTGAACAGCTTGGAATGCGTAATTACGCACGCTAAAAAAAAATAAATAAAAAAAATCACAAGGTTGTAAAGAAGAACTGAAATTTATGTTCCATGTTAAGTTTTCAGTTTCAGTCCTTCCTACGTATTTCTATCCTGATTGCACAGATCAGAGATCAGGTCCTCTGACACCCATAAAATGACGCTTGACTAGTTTACCTGTTGGCAGTATGAGCTTCTATTAAGTGCATCAATGGGCGTTTCCCCTCAGTGCGTTAAATAAGAACCAAAATAAACAGCGCTGATCCCTGTACATGAGCGCGCGCGCGCGCGCGCGCACACACACACACACACACACACACACACACACACACACACACACACACACACACACACACACACACACACACACACACACAATTATCGGCTCCATTCGTTTTGATCACAGTTTTTTCCCTCAACTCTCGAACGTCCTAATTGACCTAATTTGAACAGGAACGTATTTGGGCCTCGTTATTAAGCGTCTTTGACTCGGAGGCCAACGCAGCAGGCTAAATACTAAACGCTAATAAATGTACATCTCCCAGCTCTGACCCGAAACACTGCGACAATTAGCTCAGGCCACATTATTCATGATTAACTCGGAGCCGTGTCAGTCCTGCAGCGCTGAAAACGAGTCTGCACGTGTCATGTTGCCACAATGCAACTAGACGCTGTCAGAGCGACTGACACCGTATCATTAATGATTAAGAGGACGAGTCCATTTAAAGGTGTGATGTAATTCTCTAATTGGTAGAGGGCTGGGCGTAATTAGATCAGTGTTCGGGAGGAGCCCAGCGGCAGCGCCGCCCACTGCGATCCACTGACTGACAGACACAGCTGAACACCTTTCACACTGGAGCCATTATTCAATTCTTTAAATGCATTTAATTTATTTAGTTTTTTGCTAGTTTATTATCTGTAGATAGGAAAATAAACACGAAAACTCACGAAAATGCGCATGAGACATCAGGGCCTGCTGCCACTGCTTTCTGCATTTTTTTGTCTCTCCAAGAACACTAAACATTGTTAAAAATGCTTTCTATAATTTAATATGATAGTGAATCACATATTTATAAGCTCATATCCATTCATTTTCGGCCTGTGAATTGTAATCACAGCTCGATTTTCTCATTTTCTGTTCATTTCACAGATTTTTTGAGAAGATTTTTTATCTGCTGTGTCAGGCCTCATTCAGGTTCTCAACTCAGTCCATGACTGACTCGAATAACTTTCAGGGAGAAAGAAAATCATTGATTCACTGAATGTGTGATGATGTTATTTTTCGTCAGTGGTTATGCAGCTGACAGTTTTAGGGAGGTGTTGATTTCAGCTTTTGGCCAGTTTTTGAAAATTTTCTCCACCTCATGTCTAGGAAACAAGTTAGACTAAATAATAAAACCACCTCTCACTAATGTAACTCAGTAGATTAGAAACACACTTCCTCGAAAAACTGTAAGAAATAGTGCTTCTTTCTTGCTTTCTTTCTTTGTTTCTCACATTGTGCTGGTGTTCCCACCATGACTTTAAACATCATCCACCGCAATCCTGAATACATAAAGCCAATTACCACCCATGTAATCAAATTCTGTAAACTGAGTTGTAAGGTTTGCTGGTATTTCTATGTAAATTAATGCTAAATTCACAAAATTAGAAAATATAACAAAATGTTTCGTGTTTTAGAGGAAAAGAGAATTTTTGTATTAATCGCTTCTGAATTTTAGAGAAGCTGCAGTAAATGTGCAGCTGTTCAGTTGTGTTCAGATGAAGAAAATCAGACAAAGGGGAAGAAAATAAAATATTTCAGGGCAAAATAAGATACTATAATCTTGATGGGAATTTTACACAAATAAGTAAAAATAATACACGCAGACAAACAACTGTCATATTATATCTGAACCACCCATTCAGAACCAGTCATTTGTTGCTTATTAAAATTTGAGGCAGGTTGGTGCAAACATATATCTACGTTGAGTTTTTAATGTGAAGTCTTGCTGAAACAAAAGTGACACAGAAAAAAATTCAAACAAAAAAAATGTGCTTTGAAATAAAATAAAATAATAAAAGCTCCATTACATAAATTGAAACTAAAGGGTTTCCTTTTTATTATTATTATTATTATTATTATTATTATTATTATTATTATTATTATTATTATTATTATTATTATTATACAAATTTTGTGCATGCAATGCTGTTTTCATCAGAAACAAACATACAAAAAGAGGAACAACAACAAAATGTTTCAGTTGGTTTGTTTGTTGTCTTCCTAACAATCACCCTGTAGCCCCTTCTGAACCCTCTTCTGTTCATTTTAAAGAAACTGCACTTAGATGCCCTCTTAGCATTACTGACAAATGTGTAAAAATAAGAATGTTCGACTCTCGGCTCCACTGTGACCTCGCCCCTCCAGTGGGGGCCACCAGCAGAAGAACAGCCGAGACAAATTTCAAATCCAAAACTCTCGAGGGAAGCATTCTGACAAGCTGACTTAATGCAGAGACTGAACTGTGAGATTTTTTTTCTGAGAGAGCAAAAAACAAAAGGGGCCTGGGTAAGGTGGGGTGAGAGAAAGTGTTGAGAAACAATGAGAGGGCTGAGAGTCTCGGTGGTTTATGTAAAAATCATTAAATCATACACTAGGACATGAGCAGGAAAAATAAAGCTGTGTTTGGGATTCATCTTTGCCGGCCCCCCCACACATCTATAAAGGGAACTGAGAAACGAATGTCTCGATTACAAAAATATTGACTCAGTACAAAATAAGATGTGCTGAAACGAGACAACAAATATTTATTCTATATTTCTCTTTGTCTCACATTGTCCACACCATGCAGCCAAACAGAGCTTTATCTGCGGTGTCAGCTTCAGTGCATTGTGTGCTGTGTTTGCACTCTGTTCTCTCCACCTCTTGTCAGGTGTTTTAAATGGAAAATTTAAGGGCCACTTTATCTTAGATGGGTAATAGCCGATTTAACATCTGGTGACAAGAATTTAATCATCTCTACTCTTAGGTTACATTGATAATTAAAGGGTGGTGTCAACATCTGTGTGTACTACTTTGCTACTTGCGCACTATTGATCCTGGGGAATGAATGCTGCTTTTATGGGAAACTGACACAATGAGTAAATATCCACATATTATCCTTTACACTTTTAAAAGCACCGAGACCAACAGGGGACAAGGTATTTTAGAAAGCTGCATTAACAAAGGCCAATTTTCCTTTTATGCATTGAGTTTGATGACATATTTTGAATTTTTAAACACCCTGAAAAACAACAAAAGGAACAAAACTTGCACACATGCAGAGCAGCACAACTTGTCTTCAAATCTTATTGTACTTCAGGTGAACCTGTAGGGTGGAAATTGCAACTTGCCTGCAGCGTTACACCACGAAGGCTGTGTGCCTGTGTGTTCATGCATTGAAATATGTGTGTGTTCTCATCTGTGCACACAAGAGTTTGTGGCCGTGTTGCTCACTCAGACCTCAGGCTCACCTGGAACACACACAGAGAGTCACAATCGGCCTCTCTGGTCTCGCTGCTGAGACAGTGCCAGAGCTCTGTAAATCAAAGCGCCCCACCCACGCATAAATCTGCTGCAAAAACAACTCACCAACGCCCATTAGGAGGAGAGAGGAAGGTTGGAGCCGCCCCACTTTACAATGACTTGCTATAAAACACAATGAGGGTTCACCTGTACTTGCCAGCCCCCCCTCTCCCCTTTTGACAAGACCCAAACTGTCATTAGCCGAACGAGGAAGACAAACACGTGTCACTGGAAGCAAACAATGAGGCAGCGAGTGTGAGTCACTTAAGATGAAAAACGGCATCAAAAGGTTTCAGGGAGACACTCTGGCGTTCATCAGGGTCACATCAGTGTCAGTTCAGGAGTTCAAGAATGTTTTCAGGAAGTCTTTGTGTTTTAGATTTAGTACTAAAGTTCAATTAACCTCCTGACTCGCCAGTTAGGATGGATCAGAGACAAACTTTAATTATAGGATGCAGAGCAGTGACTGAAATGTAAATGCCAGTGAAATATTGCTCCTGTCAGATGAATCCTCTGTTCACACGGTCTGAAAAATCAAGTTCAAGTTTATACTGAGGAGAGTTCAACATAGATAAGTCACACAGAGAAGGTGGGTTGACAGAAATATGTAATAAACTGTCACATATCAACCAAAGGTGCATTATACATGTGCTTTTTGTTTGTTGAATGTGGGGAGGTTTGATATAGAACTCGGACTACACATATCCAGGTTAACTTTCAGTTTAGGTTGAAAAACAAAGCAAGTTCTGTCCACACAAGACAGAAGCTCCATCTGCTTCAGTGCCACAGCAGCAGCCTGGAACCACCCACATACTGTGACCTGCTCAAGAAACGCTCCTCAACACTAAGGACACACAGCGAGCGACACAAATGGTCCTGAGTCAGTGAGAGATGAAGAGAGTAAAATAAAAAGGTGGAAGAGCGTAAAAAAAGGGAGGGGAGGGCTCAGTCTGCCAACCGCAGTGATCCCCTCGTCCCAAGGCGGTGCTGCCACTTTAAGAAATGAAGCAATATCATTAATGGAGGCCTCCGAGGGCTGACATCTTGCTCCAATTCACCAGTCCCCCGTCCATCACACCATTACGGTGGGCCCAGCAGTATTAAAATCCAATCACTCCTCTGGCTAGTTTGATTAAGGAGGGCAACTGCACAAAGAGGGGGCTCTGACCCATTGTTGCCTCTGCCAGGGAGTCCCCAGAGGCTGGAGCAGGTTTTTGGCCCCAGACAGGGCCTGGTCACAAGCTTCACAATGATGTAGTACGACTCCTAAATGTTGAATCTTTTGACATCACTTTTTGTAGTTTTCTGTGATATTTGTGAATATCAGCAGCGGTTTATGTCCAACAATGTTCAGACAGAAGTACATTCAAAAAGTGAAAGCAAAGGTTGTCCACGCATGGAAGTGCAACTTTTAGACTTACAATGTCTCTATCAGTCAGTCAACATCAATGTAATCTCAAAGTAGATTATGTTTTCAAAGGATTACAGTGCCACCTATGTCAGTGCATCACATCATACAAAACAACAGTTATTTAAAAATGCATATTTCAAATTCCCTTACAAAGATTATGGTTTTTCTTCCCCTTTAAAAAAAAAAAAAAACCTACATGTTGGGTCTTTTAGCCATGGCACTGGTCTGGCTCTGGGAATTGTTTGCCACTTTGGTGAAGATGGCCATTAGAGGACATTTTGTGCAGATTTTCATGGTTCCCAGAAGATGAACCCCACACATATTGGTGATTCTGTGAGGTTTCCTTTACCTCCACCAATAAGTTGAGATTTTCAGAATTTGATGGACTATCTCAACATTTGTTGGATGGATTACTGTGGCCTTTTGTACCTTAATTTATGTATGGTAGTGTGAGGATAACACCCAATGACATTGGTGATCTTCTCACTTTGGCTCTAGCACATAACAACATCTATGTAATGTATTAGCACAAGATGAAGCCTATTAACTTTAACAAACCAACAATTCCCAGACCTTTTTTTTTGCACCACCATGAAGTTTACAATGCATTTTTCTATTGAGATGTCTTGAAACTTCCCCATAGATTTCCATGAACTTTGGTTTTAAAATTCGCATTCCTCTCAGAATGAACTGAAATCTTTAACTTATTTCTTTTACAGAGCCACAGTGATTGTGTGTAAAGTGCATACATCTGAAACACCTCAACAGGAGCCAGATCAAGAAACAAAATTAAGGTGAGAGTAGACAAAATATTCTCTTTCTTCACTTACACAGCCCTTACAAATTTGGTTGAATTTAAGTTAATGTCTTTTGTCCAGAATTTTTCTAAAATTAGAATTTGTGATAGAATCATATAGCTACTAAACTGAAGACATTCTCAGTGGTGTCTGTTATAGTTTGTGTTCGGTACTAATTAGAAAATGTTGGCACACTGACAAACCACAGAGCTGCTAACATGACTGTGAACTCCTTGGGGATGATGATGCTATTCTGTATGACACGATTTACTAATTTTGGGTGTCACTGTCATTTTTGTATCTTTACCTAGCTTTGAACTCATGACGGTGTTTGCTGGATGCAGAGTAGGAGAAAATGTTTTTGTGATTTATTGTTTATTTTTATTATGAGCTTCTGTTGTCCATCTCCACGTATGTAGAGCCACTTCACTTATTTTCTGATCTTTATATTTAACTTATTTTGCCTAACATTTCTTTTGATTTTGTGTGAGCTTATGAAAGTCTGCCAACCACCATGTGGAGGCCAATATAGACCTAAATAAAAATAAAGAAGAGTGTATCACACAACAGAATATCAGCTTCATGCACTGGAAATTATCTTCCTTCTTGATCCACATATCTTAGCTTGGTTTTTAACCAGCTTGTCTCTAGCTTGATTCTTCAAACATGAGGCTACCACTGTCCCTCCAGAGGGGGTTACTTGGTCAGATTGGGTCTGGGAAAAAAGGCAACATTACAGGTAGAGACCCCGGCGCCTAAACCAAATTAAAACCAGAAGGCCAGGGTGAGCCTCTTCGACCACAGTGACATAAATTACTGGGATTTACAAGATTTTTAAAACACTTTTAACAATACTCCCCTTTTAATGTGCTCTCTGTTTAATAATGCACTTTAGGTTTTAAGAGCATGATAAACAAACCGATAATTCACTTTTTTATCATCTGAGGGTGAAGCCCTTCAGGACCGCGTTCTACAGCAGCGTTCAAAGGGGTCTCAACCAGATGAAATGAAGGGCTGTCGCAAGATGTTTTGGACAACAGTTGAGACGTAACTGGTGATCTCTTTGCTTTCTTCAGGATTAAAGTAGGTTCATCTCCCCAAGAACTGGGCAGCATATAAAAGGGACACTGATACTGATACGAATAAACATTGGATTTTGCAACAGAGGTTGTTGGATCACGTCATGGTATGGGTCATGTGGATGGTACTCTGGATATCTAACATTAAAGGATGTGACAAATTTCCAATGTAAGAAAAGAACTTGTTATTTATCTGTTCACATTTTAAGTAGATCGTCGCAATGAAACAAAATACTACATTAACATAGTACTTACCATGAAAGATGAAATAGTTCTCTTGGCTTGTGGTATTAAAGCCAGCATGCCTACACTGCTCTGTGCTCTCATTTGTGTGTAAGTGAGATCTGGGAAAGCTCACAGTAGCATTTGGCTGAAGTTTTCAGCGTGTGAAGCTTCGCAGGATAAGTCAATGATTCTCCCGGCTGCCAAGACGTATAAAGAGGACTCCGCAAGGCTTTCATAAATCTTGAAACAATGAAATTCAAAGATTAGTGATCTTTCAGCAGGCACAGAATGTTATGGTGGGAAAAAAACATGTAACAAATGTCTTCCGATGGGAACTGAAGCGCTATTGTCGTAACTGTAAGAGCTCAGAGTGAGCAGGGTGCAAGACAACTGACGTCTGTGTTAGAGCGAGGACCTGGAACTGAACACACACACTTACACAAACCGAAACACTCACAAAGACTGACACGCATGTCCACTGTGTGCACCCACCCTCACACCCACTAACACACATACTCCAACCCCACTACCAGCCGCCACAAATCACTTGGCCATCTCATATAATCCTCCGCCAGCCAGTGCCACAGCATTAAACATCCAAACAAATTGTCCTTCGTCAAGTGCTCGCTGCAGGAAAAGACATAAAGCAAACGCAGATAGCGAGGCAGGGCCACGGGGTTGGACGTGGAGCAGTGGCAGCCTCTCTGTAGCTGCGAGGAACAGCAACGATAATGTCTTGGCTGCTCTCTGCCTGTCAGCCTGCATTAAACTGCTCCTTGCAACTTTTTGTGGAAGAGATTTTAGGGATAGCAGAGGCACTGAGGAGCTACTCGATAAGACAAATGGGCATCTTTGGTTTTCCTTCTATGTGTTCCTCTCCTCACATCTTCTTTGCACTTGAGTATTTTACGGTTGAATCAAGTAAACTCAAGTTGTTTAGGGTTAGAACAGGAGAATTTAACAAACAACTCATTTTGAGAGAACATCAACGATAAACAAGGCATGTAGCGAGTAAGTAAAGCTCTCAGGATTGCTGCTTTTGCGTTGGTCTGTTTGTTGATCACAGCTTTGTTTGTAAAATATTTTTGCAAGTCTGATTATGATTTGCCATGAAATCTGGTGCCAACATAACAAATGATGTTGGACCGGACTATTCATGCAGCGGTGCCATAAGCCTGTTGCATAGAAACTTAATTTCTACAAAAACAGGGTTAAACTTTAATTGATATTATTACTAGCCTGCTCCTGGATAAACTGCCATGAAATGTGATAAACAGTAACTACTTTGGTTTTTATCGACTGTGGTATTCATCTAACCCTAATCTTCAAATTAACTTTATAGTTGGTCCAGTGTTTTGGTATGCTTCATGGTATGTTAAATGTAAATGTTCAGTATTGAATATACAAATACAAATACTTCACTGTATAATCTATCTGCTCCTAATTACAAATGCCACATTATCAACAAAATGATGTATTTCCCGTTCAAAAGTTTGGGGTCACTTAGAAATGTCCTCATTTTGGAAAGAAAAGCAGTTTTTTTCAATGAAGATAACATTAAATGAATCACAAATACAGTATAGACATTGTTAATGTGGTAAATGACTATTCTAGCTGGAAACGGCTGTTTTTCAATGGAATATCTTCCATCATATTTCCAGCAACCATCACTCCTGTGTTCTAATAGTACATTGTGTTAGCTAATCGTGTTGAAATGCTAACTGATGACTAGAAAACCCTTGTGCAATTATGTTAGCACATAATTAAAAGTGTGAGTTTTCATTAAAAAAAACATGAAATTGCCTGGCTGACCTCAAACCTTTAATGATAGTGTATGTCTTGACTATGGACATAAAACACCAACAAGAATAATAAAGAGAATCAGGGATGTGTCTTTGGTTGAATTGATTTTATGTGATGACAATAACAACATCAAAAGGGTATATATAGATGTGCATTATAAAAACAACATGCTTGAATGTGCAAATAATGACTTTGTCGACAGATGTCTCATTTTCAGGAGCAGAAGGAAGAACAAAAATGCCCTGATTTCTGCCTTAACACTTTTTACAGAATTTAGAAATAGAAACAGCTAGTGTCTGTGTATTTTATCAATTCAAAATGATATAGTTTAAGATGTAAGTGTTGCACTGGACGGCAATGACATGTAGGTCATGTAAATTCAATAAGGTAACATATCAAAGGAAGAAGGTGACACATGATTAAACTAAACAAGGTCTGTTCTCTGTGTAGACACCCTGAACATCCTTTAATCTGAGATCTGAGATTGAGATTTGCTCTAATAGAAGCTGGAAGTGAGCGTGGTCAGGTTTCTGATAAGAGCGAGGGCGCAGCTGTATCTGGGAGATCTGAGAGATGCCGATGGCTCTTGTGAAAAGGAAGCTAAACTTAAGCTGCTGTAGAGACTTATCTTTACAGTTTCCTATACCACCTACTGACAGATCCCGAGACTGTGTAAATTCCTCTGCCCCCTGAAGTGACTCCTACCAGACAATGAGACGACACTCTGTGTACTGATGTGTACTATAACGCAGAGAACAGAGGAGATTTTACAAGGTATGTGGGAGACGAAGACAAACACAAGTTACATGTGTTGCACATTGTGTTTGAAAATGGACAATCCTTGAAGTAAACCAATGGAGCGTGCTTTATGCCCTCTCTGTATGAAGTGGCCCTGAGATTCTGCATAAAATTCCAGGACACATCAGTGTGTGTATATATATATATATATATATATATATATATATATATATATATATATATATATATATATATATATATATATATATATATATATATATATGTGTGTGTTTTTTGTTGGGTTTTTTTTGCATTTTTCAGCAACTTTGCATGCAAAGTATCAAGTTCCCAACTAACCAGTGTTGTACAGTTTATGTCCAAATTAATGCCTGACAAAGTTCTCAGAGGATGATTCAATATGTGAGGAACACCAGGGGTGGAAACACGGCTGAATGTTATTGTAGAAATGACGGTGTATAAGTCACTCCTGAGATGGCTTTTGTACTGTTCGGAAGAGTTATTTACATCCGAAGAGCAGGGGGCATTTATCATCCGGGGATAGTGGTTCCCCTTCAAAGTTCTCCTTTTTATGACGTGCATTATTTCTCGTGCACACACATAAACAAAGCCAGGGCTGCCGGCACTGAATCAGCAGACTGTGTCACCGTGTGGCCCCCGGGTCAGGCCAGCTTTCTTGTGCCGCCAGTGCTTACATTAGCATGTGAAAGGCTAAAGCTGTTCCGAATATTCCCTCTAAACATTTATCCCGCATGAACCCTGCATGGAAAAATTCCAGGGAGCAGGGGTGGATCTAGGATGCAGCAGCTAATAACATTTTGTCATGACAAATCAATTAACAAGGTGATGAATTCTCACAAACTTCAAATTAGAAAAAAAAACAAAGCCACAAACTGACATTTGAGTTTAATTGAATTGAGGAGTCTATGTGTTTGGGATTTACGGGTTTATAATTTGTATTTTATTTTCACTTTCAAGTGGTTTTAAAACAGAGTTCACACGTCATTGGCTGAGACCTCCTTCATCAGCAAAGTGGAGTCTGTCCATAATATGGCAGGCAGGCAGGCACCAGCAGTCTGTGTTTACGTTGGAAGTGCCTGGAAATGAATTTCCTTGCACTAGTCTCATTTGTCTTATCAATCTGTAAATGTGCTGCCTTGCTGATGGAGGAGCACATTTAAAACATTCAAAAAAACATGTTCCTCGTGTGCTCAGCATCACCCTCCTTTCTTCTTTATGCACAGTAGTAACCGTCATCGGTGAGGAAAACACCATCCGGTGACTTGGAAGTTTAGCTGATGCACTGCTGCACATTTTTTAAATTAGCAGAGTGCGTCTGCTGGGGGTGGACCTCGGTGGAACATATAAATATTCAAAAGGTACATGTCGTATTCCCAGTCTGCTCATTCTGTTAACTTTTCCACACTGCGAGCTGAATCGTCTGTCATTCACCCTAATTTAATCATCAGCCACTCTCATTCAATTATCCAATATAATATGCAAATGAGATGAACAATGGCCAGCTCATGCTAATTATGTACATCAGAATAATTAAATTGGGGAGAAGTGGTGGAGGGGAACTGAACTATCATAAAATGGGGAGCAGATTCTTTAATTAAGGCTGCAAAAATTTTATTAGAATCTGTAATCTGCCCGTAAATTGTTGAATGGTAGCCATGCACAGGGGGGACATTACTCTTATTGGAAAGCGCTCCCTGAAGACTTGCTCACGGGAGCACAGAGGGATGTGGCTCATATCAAGGGCAAAACCATCCTAAAACACAATTCCCATTTATTATACCAATGCGAGCATGAATAACCTTCCTCAAAAGACTGCAAACTGTTAAAGCTGTTAGTATACTGAATGAAATTATTGAGAGAAGCCAGTAGCCACAGTTTCTGTTTCGTGTAACTGCTGCTAGTACGAGAAAATAAAGTAAATTAAATATCAATATAATATATTGAGCAAACAGTCAAATGTCTTTTCCTGGGTTGTTTCCCAACCGTAATGAATAATCTGAGCTCTATTTAAACTAGATTTTCACTCAGCAGTAAGCAGAACTAAATGATGTAAATTGTGTGTGCTGTGCCAAGGCAGCAGAGCATGCCTGGCAGCCAGTTAGACACAGAGGAACATCAACCCTAATCCTCTCCTCGGCTACTGCATGCATGCAGGCACCGCTGCCTCCCCACAACAGACCAGCCATGTCCAGCAGCACAACACAAAACAGTCTGCCATGGGACACACAATGGCTCACTCTGAGGACCAGCAGACAGCGAGCAGCAGGACCCTGGACGAGGTGCTGAAGCCACTGAAATATTTACAGAGGCGTGTTTTGTTGCTTTTGTGCTGAGTGATTGAAGGATGCTGTTCAGACAGTCTATCTGGCCTCGTTGGTGAAAGGAAGTCAGTGGAAAAGTAAAGGAAAAGACACCAAAAATAAATCACATTATGTGTTCAAAAATAACAAGATATTGTATGGATCTATCTGTGTTTACAGAGGTGGAGCTTTCTAAGAGGGAAGAAATGTGCGGGGCATTTGAAGTTTGAAGAAGTTTGAAGAAGCTTGAATCCTACATAATCCATCACCCTGTACGTAGACAGACAACAACACCTCTGTAACGCCACGGTGTATCCTGTCCAGGCCAGACAGTATTTGTTAAACATGTCAGGGTGACAGAACAGCAGTAGGTCAGGAGCACAGTAGATTAAAGAAGGAGTGAGTTTGAGTGAGGATGTAGAGACATGTAAACTGACACATGACACAATACACAGCAGCGATAGTCTGTCTACTACTATCTCTTCCTTTTCTAATATAGCCACAGTTGTACACAGGGGGAAGACCACTGTTTACACTGCACATCCTCTTTGCAGCATGTTAATCTGCACCTAAAGCTTACTTAAATACAATATAAACATAGTCGGTTCATCAGATTTTTTTTCTACTCTTTTGGGATTATCCAATATCATATTCTATATTAAACTTTGTTCCTTCTTGCAAAAAGCATTATTCATGTGGCTATATGTGAAAATGGCTTACAAGAAGAAAATAATGCATAATTAAGCTTATATATGTCACCACCTGACTGTCTCTGGAATCTCAAGGCTTGTTTTTAAAATTAAAACATTCATTCTGGCCTTTAACTTAGCATCACAGTTTTCGCCGACTCTGAAGCAAAATAACATGCAAATTGAACTTTTATTTAAACATAATAGATTAGAGCTGACTTTTATCACAGCTTTTCAGTGCATGTATGAATTAATCTTTAGCAATTAATTTTCAAAGTGAACTGACTTCACTGAATGAACCATTGTCCTTGACCAAGTAAAATTTAATGCTTCTCCATTTTTTTCACACAACCTTGTGGAGATGATCGTTTCCCTCAGCTGCCCTTTTATCAATGCAATTTGCGCAACCCAGTAAAGTGTTAAAGAAGCTAAAAGACCTTAGAGAGAATTAATTTAGCTTTGTGTTTTTTTTTTTCACATATACTCTGAAAACGCCTCACTGCTGAACACCTATATGATTTCAGACTATTTCTACTATGTTCTGGCCACAGACACGTCTTAAATGTTCTTATCCAGACAACACAACATTTAGTCATCTTTCATGATTCAGACAAATCTTATCTTTCACTCGATTTATTGTTAAGCTAACTGTACTAACATAGAAGTGTTTACCTTTCTCATCATGATAAGTTCTTTGGTCAGCATTAGTTAGAAGTGTTGTATACATTGTAGACAGAAGAGCAGCCTGAATTATGTTTTGAATTAAACGTGAATCATGGACTGCACCTTTGTGTCACCTCTCTGACTCCCTCTGAGTTTCTCTACCAAAGAGTCTGTTTTAGAATAAAAGTTAGTATATTCTAAGTTACAACATGGCCGTGGAAGGAAATGACAGCAGATTAACTCATACGTAATCATAGTAAAACAGTGATATACGAGCTATGTCTCAGCTTTTCTTCCTCCTGTTTGTTTGTTTTGTGGTTTAGTACCGATCTAACTCATCTAAACAGTATGCAGATTATCTTCAAAAAGGACACTCTTTATAGGAGCATCTACTGAAGCACCAAAAGCAAATAACAGACAATTTCTTCTCACATTACTTAGGTTCATGCTTGAAAAATAGCAGGTTTGCTGAGTTTGGCTGATGCACTAAGAGCACTGTGTTCTGGCCCAGTCTTATCTGTCCCCATGATGGATGTGCAGGGGCCAAAGGTTACACTCGTTCATCCTCGCAGAGGAAACGTCTGGTCCTAACGACAGTTCAGAGGTGCAATGACAATACTTTTCCCGATTACTGTCACATCAGTTTAGACTTGTGGCAAACAATGCTCAACCCATCTTATATATTAGGAATTAAAAAAGCTTGCAACAACCTCTGTGGTTCTAAATGTGTGATAGGGTGACATGACTTGACTTCAAAATTAACAAAATTGTTGATTGATCGGAATTTTCTAAAGAAAAAAAGCTAAAAGCTTGTTTTACTTATCTTAAAGTCTAACTTCAGGAAAAAGGAAAGAGGAAATCATTTATTTTCTTTGCTTATTTGAATAATACCTACATCACCCAGAGCAAAATTTCAATGACATAATCATTATCATGTTACCTAAAAATTTAGAATTGCAGCAGTTTTGTTAAGAAATCATTGGTCCATGACAATTTCAGGACTCTATGTTGCTCCCTCTGTTAATATGTTACTTTTGCAATGTAAGTGATGTATTTTACCTCTGGAGTGTGTAAAAATGTCTGTCAGCCTGTCAGCCAAGAATACGATGTTGAATGTTGAGGTCAAGCTGTCAAAGTTCACATCCTGAAAAGAAATCCTTGTTCCCAGATGAAAGGAAGGAAAGCAACACATTGCAAAAGTGATGATTTGATTTTACCCAATTATGTCTAATAGGCTATTTATGTAATTAGCCTCTGAGTTCAAACTAATAAATGTTAAACTTGTTCACAGCAGGCACACAAACAAACACAAACCTCTCTGATGTCTCAGGGAGCTGCAACTTAAACTCCTTTCAGGATTGATAATGAGTCAGCAAACATTTTCATTGCAAATTTGCACCACTTTCCGCCGTAAACGAGAGAGCCACACTTCCTCCTATAAATACCATGAGCAGGTATCTCTTACTCAGTGGCATGCTTAGCACAGGATGGAGACCTGTATGCCAATACCTCCACAGTGTAAAGGCCTGATTGTGTGTAGGGTTGCCTGGTCGCACTTAATGCTGCACTGAGACATCTGAGCATGGAGCACGTCTATTGTACATCAGCCAACGCCGATCCATGGCACTCCTGTCCCCTGAAAACTAAAGGAAGAAAGAGGAAAAGGAAAGGAAGGCTCATTTCCACCTCCTCCTTCTAAAATCAATGCATCTCTTGGACACCGGAGGGTCAGGGCTGTCAAATGGCACTAAAGAGACACCATTAAGTCTCCTAGAGGCCACAGGGTACTTCTTGATAGACTCTTCTGAGACAGTGCTAAAGACAAGTGTGCCTCTGTGCAAAAGGTAACATTTTAAGGACAGATTCACAGCAAGGCAGGAAGACTAAATCTAGAGTAAATGTACGATGAAGCTTCTCCTCCTCTCTCCTCTCCTCTCCTCCTCTCCCATCTCTTTATGAGTGAACACAGCAAAAAAAAATTCCCAGACGTTAAACTCTCTCATATTATCCACGACTATAGGTTACATTTACTGGCTACTGTGCAAACTGCGGTTATGGTGGGACTGCGGAATGAATGAGGGAACAAGCGGCAGGTTTCTCACACATATTCAGTGACAGGCGCGTAGCCGATCAAACAGCTGGCTGTCATTAGAGTGCAGCAGCTGGGGTTGACATGGGGCCTGGCAGCAGCAGACACTGGGAGCTGACACTGACCGGAATCAGTCACATAGATGTGAGAGGTGTCAACTTGCTGGAGTAGCTTCTGTAGGAGTGTTGGAATAAATTCCAAAGGTAAACAGTGACATTTACCGTGATTGTTTAATAGCAGTATGCAGAGATTTACTCTAATGAATAGCTTCTAAGAGAATGCGCCATAATAACATGAGAGTTTCATGAATCAACACTTTTACAACCGTACATATATCAGAGTCTCAACAACTGTACCTTTTCCTTATTTTGCTGAAAACTTTGACAACATGGACAATAATTCTGTGAGGTATTTGGATTAGCAAATGAATAAAGTCTTTTGCCCTTTGATCTATTTCCACATAGGTTCTTGCTCATGCTACTTACGGTCTTATTCACTTACTTTAAACAAACCACTATCACTCTTTTAAGAAAAATAAAAATCATAACTCCCTGTGAGCTGGGGTTCATTTAACAAAGATGGACTCTGACTTTGATCTTAAGCCTTTCGTCCCCAGTATCTTGCTCTAATGCTCTCCTGTAGCCCACTGGAGGACTTCAACAGTTACAAATCAAAGATGAAACATTACTATGAGAATTTCAAATGATAGAAAAAACTTCTGGTAGCATAACATGTCAACAGACTGACAACCCAAATACAAAATCAAAATGCCTAACCCTAACCATAACCCTATGTCCCCCAAGTTCCATGCTTTTTACAGCCATCCTTCACCCCAACTACCTCCCCATGACTGTTACACATTACATAAACATGACAATTACTTTGGAAAAAAGCATGAAAACCTATCTTATTCAGACAGAAATCACATTACCTTCAATGTGTATTTGGAAAAACAATTTGATAGATCAATCTGTTCCTATCAGTGAGAGGAGAAATGTTATCGATTAATGCTTGGTGAATGAATTGTCTTTCCGTCTACCAACATTCTTCATAGCAACACTCTTATCTGAAAACCACAGTTTACATTGAGGGAATAAGAGGTCACACCATCCTCCATTTGTCTGAAGCACATTGTCACATTCTAAACAATGCAGATAAAAGCTTTTATCAACATTAGTACATGAATGGAAAAAGCAGCAGGTTGCACCTGTAAGTGCACCAATGAAAAAACCTTCATCGAGCGACGGAGGGTGTTTGACAGGAGGCTGAGGAGAGTGACAAAGGAGAACTTGATAGTGCAAGAGGAAGTGGAGGGAGTTCTGTCCAAAAACTGATGGGGTTTGAAGTAATGCCAGCAAGCTTTAGTGGAAAGAGACAGGGCAGATGTTGGAAAAGTGAACAGCCTTGGAAAAAATTCATTAAGGTTAAGCTCAGATTATCTTTATTATATATATTTATATATTTTTAGTTCATTTTTAGTGTACATGAATGATGCACCGGACACACAGCCCCATTGGACAGAGGACCACAGAGAATAAACCTTCTCTAAAGAACAAAATCCTCCCACAAAAGCGAAGCTGAAATCCAAGATTCCAAACTTTAAAGAAGAGTCCACCATGACAATGCGATATTGTGATATCACAAATTTGTCTGGCAGTGACAGGCCCAGAGAACATTCCCTCTCCTCCCTCTACAGTACAAATCACTGGTAATTGGCCTATTACTCTGTCGCCAGGTCTGCTTCAGTAGTCAAGCTCTGTGAGCCCCGTGAGGAGCCGATGGAGGGATCCGTCTCACCTTGTCTGAGTGGCTCAGGTATGTCTGCCCCTGAGGGACTGCAGTCCACTTCTTTTGAAGGGATACCCTGCAGAGAGCTGTCCATCACCAGACCTCCCAGTGTGTCAAAATTCTTCCAGTCAGCTCTGCTGGCCGAGCAGCATTCGATCACTGGCTCTAAGAGCATTTAAAATAGCCTTTCTTGAGCTTTCCCTTTCTCCGAGACAATCCCACCCTTTCCCGTCTTTGTTAGAGCTGTCACTCATTGCAGGCTTTACATATACCAGTAATTACAATTTCAACCTGCTCACAACCTCCCCACTCAGTGTGTCACATGTCACTGGGACTTAAGCTTGTTGTTATGACATTCTTCCCTTAAATGGCTTCACTAAAGCACCTATTGTCAGTTTGTCAGTCTTTGGACTTAACAGTCCAGGATGCATTTACCAGCAGTTACACTGGACCTTAACTACAACAGGTACAAGAGCTTTTTGCGACATGCATACACATTCAGACATCACAACGATATTCAAAGAGGTTGGTTATTTAAAATACACAACTTGATGATGTTAAATATCATTCATTTTCTGTGGTGTGTCACTTGATTCAGTACAAGTTTCTCAAACTGTATGGTCACTTTTGTACAGAACTATACAGAATTTTTTTTATTTTAATGTGATATATATGATAAGGAAAATGAAAAAAATCTAAATCTTACTGTCATTACTTAACAATGTTTTACTGCAATTATCTGCTGTATTATTCATTTACAACAAGAATGTTTGTGTTGCTCTAAAGAGAGGCTTTATTTGAGCTGTTTGTAGGTTTTTTGCATTATAAACTAATGTGTGTTTTATCCTCATAAACATCTAGTTTTGTATTCCTCTTGTGAGCAGATCAATTTAATTATCATCAACACTGAAAAAAAAAAGAGTTCAAATTTGAATACCCAAAAAGTTGTTGACATTATTTGAATGAAAACAAAAATGTTTATGGGCAGGAAGTCGATGTCCAGCACTGTTTTTCATGACTCATGTTCTGACTGAGCAATGGGTCACATCCGCTCTGAATGCGTCCTCGCAGGGTTGCTGCATTTTGTTTATTGTGCACTGGAGACAAAGTGAATATTCGCTTTTCTTTAGCTCTTCGAATAATGGATGCCCAACCTTTGCACAGTCCATTAACTCGAACATAATTTGATCTCTGAATAAATTTTAATTAACAAAATTTCCCTGGAAGTAGACAGTCACTTAATTGTTGCATTTTAAGAGGGACAATAGCTATTTTTGTGTTACCTAATAGTATCTTAGTGACCGGCTGTGATCATTTACACCACAGGGCACCAGCAGAAGTCCCTGCCCCTGCCAACGCTCAGTGAAAAGTGGGCTCAATTAAAAGCCCTTCATAAATATTAAACACTATCTATCAGTAAGTTATTCATATAAATGATGTATCCACTTGTAAGCACAGACTATCAACATCTAAATGTCCTCTGTAAATACAGCTCAGTCATGGAATCCTTGCTCTGCTCTAATTCCAGAGCCGGCCAGTTTGAAATGGGCATGAGGCCAGCGCAGCACTTCGCCATGCTAACAGAGAGGAGGTATAATGTTTGGCTCATGTTCGTATGGTAAGTGATCAGTTTCGTCAAAGCAGGGAGAACCCTGCACAGGGCTGATTCATCTGTCACCACAGTGAAGGAGGCCTGCTGAAAGACACAGAATGCTTGGAGGGACAAATACGACGGGGGAATTTATTCATAGTTACACAGGGGTGTTTGATATTTCACAACTGAAACAGGAAAAGTTCCATGTGCCAGTTGTGATGTAACGTACTTGTAAATATATTACCAAATATATAGTGAGAAACATAACGTCATCGTTCGTCCATCTGACACAAGGTCCTATTACAAAATGATTAAACAGTGTTAGGACACTTAATATGATATATAAATGCAGTAAACATGTAATTAATACTTAATTACAAAAGCCAAGAAACATCTTTTTTTCAGAATTGAAATTCAGGTTAGTTTAAATCTATATTAAATATATAATCCATACATTTTAATGAAATGCCATTTTAAAGCGTTTTGTACCTTCTCAGAGATGATTAGTCTCAGAGAGGATCACACAGCATTGTACCATGAATAATAGCACATGTCTCTATATTATTAATCAGCTCAGGGCTAAAGTTGGTCACCAGAAGTCACAGTGACAGATGCTTTCTGGTCGGGTGCCAAATGCAGGCAAGTGAGAAGTCTCGGAAGTGTTTGCAGCAGGGTGTAAAGGAGCCCTGCAGGTCATGTTAGCCCTGTTCAGATAACCACGGCTAAATACTGGGGCTAACTAGGGAGGCTTTACAGTGAGAAGCCTCCCATTCCAGAATTAACCCTTGAGTGTCCGAGCGGGGCAACGTTACAGTGTGTGCATGAAGCATGTCTGTTACATAGAGAGTGTGAAGGTGTGGGAGAAACACAGACACAATATGGTGAAACAGTTTTTCTCCCTGGAAAGACAGAAATGGGTAATATACTGCAAAGCACATAGAACAGGATTTATTCAGCCTGTAAATGGCTCCAACCAGTTTGGTGATGTGAGGTCAAGCAGGCCCTTCAAACTCTTAAACTGTGTTTGGAGAATGTTGTACATTTACTCAAATTATGCATAGCTATTGAAAGGGTTAGATTTTTTTGGTGCAGTTTCAGTTAAAATTATTGTCTCACAAAGTGATAGTATAAAGCAAGATGCAAAATTCTAGTGCAACACCTTTGAGAAGAGAAGAAAAATACCTTTTAAATAATATAGTCTGAAATTGTAGGCTGACCGACACCTGCCAGAGCACGGCTTCATCATTTTCTGTTAGTACAAGATGATACACTACAACGATTTTCTGTTTACTAAATGCCAAAATAGAGCTCTGTCAACATCACCATATAATGTCTATTCTATAGTTTTATGGCATTTGGATTCACTTGTTACAATCGACTTGCTGTGAAATTCCTGAGTCAATGGCCACGCAGCCCAGAAGTGAAACAGTTGATTTGGGTTTTTCCTAATGTGAACCATATGTGTTGCATGCTTGTGAATGATTCTGACAAGTCTACATTGTTTAGTCTGCATGGTTCCGTTTACATGAAAACGTGACAAATTCAACATCACCGCTGTCTTTCGATCAAGAGATAGCCTTTAAAAATAACACATTATTGCAACGTGCAACAAATTGAGTTATCATAGAAAACAGAGAATTATCACTGACATCTGTTCTTTCAAAGAGGTATGTAGGTGAAAGCTACTCTTTTTGGGTACTAATGTGTGTCATTTCCAGCTAGAGAAGGTGCAGGAAAACTTTTGATATTATTGTTACAACTTTTATGCATCTAGATCTGAATGTTATTCTCAATGTGACCTGGTAGATTATTTTTGGGGCTTTACAAAGCAATTAATGAAATCATTAAAGTATCTAGACAAACTATGGTGCCTCCATCTTGCACTCATACCGCTGTGAAGGATTCATTTGGGCCTCTGAATGCTGTGCTAATTCCAGAGACCCTGTATTCAATTATTCATGCCAACTACATAACTTTTCAATTAACTAATTGCCAGACTCTGGAGATTTCTGCAAACACGGTGTCCCCGGCAGGTCACCAGCAGCCATGGAGGGGACTTCTTCACCTGCATTCTTAATAGACACTGACTTGAAGAGAGAAATAATTGAACAAATATTTAAGAGAACAAAACGAACTTTTAAAGTTGTACACCCAAGGACTGAAATAAAACTGCACTTTTATCATTAGTTGGTAGACAGAAGACACAATAATCTTTTGTGTTAATGAGGAATCAGCTGCTGTATAGTTTCTGTACCAATTCACCATAAAAACATAGATTTATATTCAGACATGAATGCCTTTTAAAGTTCAAAGAAGCTGTCTAAACACACACAAATGCACAAACTATATCCTTTAAATGAAAAGGACTTTAAAACTAAGGCTATGTCCACACTAATATACCTTCTCCTTCCAGATGAGAACTGTTACAGAAATATTCTCTGTGCATGCTAACATGCCTTAAAATGTACATCACATAACCATTCACCTACTCCGTGTAACCATGAGGTGCGGCTTTGGATGTTTCCTTAAAAAAATACTACAGAGGACAAGATGCAATGGTGAAAAATAAGACCGCAGATCTCCTCAACTGCAAAACAGCTACAGACTGAGACAACAAGGTCAGCAACATCTGTAGCCTAATTTGTTTTCTCTGTTGAAATAACCACTGTTAGTTAAGGCATATGTCTTTGTTTTCTCCCACAAAATTGTTACACTAAAGGGGAATCAGGAAAAGATGCATAGTGACTTATGAGGCCCAACAGAAGCCCAACAAGGGTGCCATCATTTCTAAAGCCGCGATTCCACAAGCATCTACTCGGCACGGTACGGCTCGCCACTATTGCATTTGACTCGGCTCGTCTCGGTTTTTCCATATAGCCTCATCGTGGATGGAGTCGTCATAGCACGGCGGGCCGAAAGTCCCTTAACGTCATTTGTGTGCGACACAAACGCAACATAACGGAGGCTATGGCACACCTGCTGCTCGGTCTGTGGCTTTCTGTCAGATTTAAAGTAATAGAAGAGTCAGAGAAAGCTGAGAGTGGCGAGTCGAAACACCCAGGAGACACACAGGAGAGTTTGGGAGGCGATGCAGCAGAATCAAGCCGAAGACGAGGATACGAACTAGACGACATATGAGGGTAAGCTAATGCAAGTTCGCTAGCTATCGTACTGTCCTGCTGCAGTTTATCGCTATTAGGTATTAAAATATGTATGCAGTGTATGTGTTTCAGATGCTCTCTTATGAGACTTCATGGGATTTACCTGAAGCAGCAGCACATGAACCTGCAGTGGTACAAGGTGTAGAGGAGGAGGGCAGAGATATACAGGATGCACTGATGCACTACGTGTCATGCAAAAGTTAAAAGTTATTCTTCTCGTTATACTTCTGTTTTTCGGTCCCCAGACCACTATTGTTTTCTTTAATGCAATTCTGACAATAAACTTTTGTACCTTTTGCAGATGTGTCTATGCTATTGTTTTATTTGTGAAGGTTAGCAAGATTACATGACAAATTAAACACCAAAACATTAAAACAGCTGTTTTAAGAATATTCCAGTTTGATAAATCAGTATTGCTTTGGTATAATTCAGTCAACAGAATTATGAACCATAAAGTAGTTTTTGTTAAAACATGTTAAATCCGTTAAGTCTCGTTCTGATCATGCTTGCAGGCATTTACACCTACAATAATAATAATGCGAAAATCAACCATGGTCTCTGTTTACCGTGTCTTACCAGTGATAAGACGTTGCTGTTACGTGCTGGAGGTTGATGTTGACAGGGTCGGTGTCCGAGTTGGTACTGGTGCTGAAGCTGGTGCTGGAGAGGAGGCAGGGGAGCTGGGGGCTCCATGACGGAGGTGGAGTAGGCTTCGCACGTCGAAAGGGATTCTTGAACAGAAATAAACATTCACCCTAAGTACACGAAAAATACGACATTGTAACTTGTGAAAAAAATAAACCTTTAAGACCACTAGCTTAGTTTGTCATGCTGACTGATGTATTAGCTTCTGAGAGCTAAACGTTAGAAACAGCAGCACGGAATACAAGCGCAGCACGGAGCGAGCGCTGATGGCTAATTAGGTAGCGCCGATGGCTAACTAGGTAGCGCCGACGGCTAACTAGCTAGCTTATTGTCTGCTACAGGAGACAACAACGTTACTTTCTAAATATACTTGTTTGATTAAAGGGAGCTTGCCACCAATGGGATAAATGATGTAAAAGTTGCTTGAAGTCACAAACACTCACCGTGAACGTCTCCAACAATGCAGCGGCTGAGTCTCCCTCCTGGTGCTGGCGGTGCGGTGCCAGTAAATAGCTTCCATTAAACCTCTTCCAACACCTCCTGGTTGACCCACGCCGGCCGTTGTGGTCCTGTGTGGACCACTAGTCATTTTTGAGCTTTTTCAGCTTCTCCCTACACTGCTTCTGTCCTCTTTATATACAGTCTACTGTGTATGTCGGTGGCCATCCGCTCAGAGACCTCCTGATAAACTTTCTCCGTCCAGCTCCCTTTGTATTCTTTGGTCCACCACCATAGACAGAAAAGTCTCGACCTCTTCATTTACCCACGGTACAGGTCTGGCTGTCATATTAAAATTATTAAGAACAGAGAGTTCCGTGAAGAGCAATGCACACCGTCGCTGTTCAGTTTTTTTTAAATGCCGGTTTTGTTTTCGTGCTGGAGTCGCTCTCGTGTGTCGTCACTCCCTGTCCAATCAGTGGCCTGCACTCCTGTCCAATCAGTGGCCTGCACTCCTGTCCAATCAGTGGCCTGCACTATGTAGACGTCACATCTCGGCTTGCTTCATCTCGCTTGGAACCTCAGCCGAGAAGGTACGGAAAATCGTGCCTGATACCATGCAGTAATCCATATGGAAACGCTCGCAAACAAAGACGAGCCGAGCCGCACCGCGCCGAGTAGGTGCTTGTGGAATCGCGGCTTAAAAGTCTCAGTTTCTGTCCATCTAGCCTAAGACACAAACCCAGAGTTTTCAAACTAATATGGGATCTGGAGCATTTCCAAATGTCTCAATTTTCAACACCAGGTACTGTCGACACTAAATGTAAATATTAGCAAAACTTGATCATTTAAAAGAGAAAATGCAACAATGTTGACGTAGTCAATTCATCACAATAAAAAGAAAACTCTCAGCCTCCAACCTTCTCTACCTACACATTAGCCTGCCTGTACAACTTAACTATAAATAACATTATCCCAGAAATATTTTTAAAAATGCAATTTGTTGTCTATATACATAATATGCTCATAATCTAAGCTTTGGAGTTCCTGCATCAAAAATTCTGTGGTCATAAAAGTAGCATTTGAAGGTCTAAAACAAGCATTAGCAGACTGAGACTGAGCTGTGATGGGTGAGGAAGTGGCAGACAGCTGTAAGGAACCTGTTTCACTCACTTGCCAAATTCTGCCATGTCACTGACAATCTAATCTCCCTGACCTGACGACCTGCCTGCAGAGATAAGAAGCAGGAACAAAAGGGAGTTCCCGTGACCAGCGAGCCAGTGGCTCAACTCGGATGCATCCTGATGCACTGCATTCTGCAGTCTCTTGCTGAGTATGGCAAGACATTTATCTCAATCTGCAATGACCTGCAACAGTAGCCAGCTACATAAAACATTTTTATCTCTATGAAACATCAGCAATGCAACAAACAAGCCACAGATACAGTAGTGGTGCACCTGAAAATTTAAGCTGCTATATAATGCCTACAATCCCAATTGAGGACAAGTTTTCAAAGGTATAATTAATGTATTTTCATGACACATACAAGGCTGGTAGCCTTGAAAACTATACAAGAGGAACTTCAGAAACTCTTTTCATCTGTTTTTCTGTAAGCGTTCAAGGCTCCAACATCAGCAAAACCTCACTCAAAACAAAACGTGTGCAACATTTCAACCAGAAATGGAATTCCATGGGAGAGGCTCAGATTTTGGGATTTTTTAAAGCAAGTCCCTGTTTATTCCTTGTCATAAACATCTCAACATCCATGCTAACTTCTTCCATCTGGTCCTCATTCTCAGACCAATCCTCACTGGAATAACAGTAGACATTATAAACCGCATAACGTATCAACCTAAAGAAGTTATGCATGGACTTGTGGTCGCTCCAGATCGAGCAGATTTGAATATGGTTAAAGTACGGCTGCTTCCTCCTTCAGGCAGGTAAACAATGTAATAGGAAACTGTCACAACTGATTTGAGGGGCACACGGCCAATGGCAGGAGACGATATGACATGCCTCCTCAGATCACAGCCTACAGATGGCAATCTGCTAAGTTGGAGGATGTGTAAAGAGTAGCAGAGCATGAGAAGAGACAGAGAACTGGAGACTGTAGCGAGGAGGACAAAAAAGGGAGGGATCATGGTAGAAGTGGAGAACAGGGCTGAGAGGAGAAAGAGCAGGAGGAGGAGGTGAAGGAAACAGAAAGAGGAGGTGACAGGGTGAGCGTTGGACAGTGATAATACTGGCTCCTTTCAGTCAGTGCACAGGGGTAAGGTGAGACTCCCTTCAAACTGTGCTTTCTGGGCAGTGGCCCAAGCCCAGGGCTGCCTGATTGATTTGCCCAGTAAAAGGCCCACTTGTGCAGTTGTGCCAGAGCTGATTTCTCCCAACCAGCCCAATACAGCTCCCACTGCGGAGAAACCACATTAACCAACATGTAGAATCCCCTGCTGAGAGCAAATGAGGGTGACAGCACTTTCCTGAGCTCGCAATGTATGTATTTAGGGTTAAGGAATAGTTTTTACTTCATGAAATAGAGAGTGCAGACAACACAGCTGTTGCTGTGATGTTCAACCATTTTTTTTGCACTGAATATACTGAATCTATTTATCATTGAACATGTGAGGTGACAATATGAGCGAAATGACCAAATCATGGGTAGCAAGATCTGATCACTTGCGATGGTGTGGGAATGTGTGGGTTAAACTATTTGAACTTATTTCTGAATAAGATGATTCCAAATGAGTAAGAAGAAATCTGCCTTTTTCAATCAGACTAATGACACATACTGTGAAATATAATGTAGAAAACAGTACAGCAGAGTATTGGAAGATAACACGTTTCTGTAACGATTTTTTTTCTACCGATGTAAAACACTGCAACACAAATGTATTTCACATTTCAGTGAGGCTGTCTGAGGTTGTTGTTGGAGATATAGTTGAATACGGAAATGAGAACTGCTTGCTCACTGGCGGAGTGATTATTTCCTCTCAAATACTTTTACCACTTAAGACCAAACACTAAAGAGTAGCACTGAGGTCAAATAAAAATATCTACTGTCATGTTTTCCTTTGCCAGGGGAATTACCCATTTATTAGCTTGTAGAGGTTCAGGTTCTCTGTTCAGAGAAGTGCTGTGCTCATCCCTGTGTGAATCAAACCTTCTCTGATTAGCCATTCAGAGTGGACGGGATAAGGCAGGCCCCAGGTGGCCCCTCTGTTAAATGGCAGATTAAAGAGTGCACAACTAATTTCTTTAGGCTAATCTTATTAAAGGAAAAACAGCTGTCAACTGTCACCATGTGAATACAAACAGTCTGCAACAGGAGCAGAAGTGCGTCTGTGCCATGTTGGTGGGTGACAATGGATGCAAACACTACTTTATATTCATCACCTGCAAATGTCAATATTACAAATGTCGTCAATTTATGTGAAAACTACAGATGGAGTCCCAAACCCTGTTTCAGACCTTTAACCTTCAGTTCAAAACACAAAGTTGCAGTTTTCATCTTTGTCTCTTGTAATTTTTGGCCCCACAATGGTTGGACTTTGTAGTGATCTTCAGACATACATTAAATAAAGGAATATACGCATATTTGAGTTGGATAAACAACTGAACCGAAAACTTGCCCTTCGTAAGAACTAACTAAAAAAATAAACTTGTTGTACAATTAATACTTACGGAATCTATTTAACTGTCTACAGCTGCAGATTTTGGTTATTTATCTAGCTTTTTGCAGACTTGCAATCTTAAATGTATGAAAAAGAAGATATATTTTCTATCACAATTTATTACAATAATTTCATTTGAAAAAAAACTTCTTGCAAAATCCATCTGCACCGTTTCATTGTCATCACTCGCTTGCATTCACAGCTCAGCTTGGAATTTTTGGCCCCCTGCCCCATCTGACACCAGGTGCCCCGGACCCTGGAGTATTTTGGGGACCCCTCCAGTTTAAAGCCTCATCACCTCTGATTGCCCCCCCTCGTAATCCTACCACCCTCAAACAGTCACACACACACACACACACACACACACACACACACACACACACACACACACACACACACACACACACACACACGCACACACACACACGCACACACACACTGATGAAACCCCTCTTCAGCGCTACATCTTCTTCAACGTTTAATTCAGATCTCACACAGATGCATAAAGGACCAGGATTAAAACACTCTCATTCTCAACATTTGAGAAATTGTTGGTTTGACTTGTGGGGGCTTATGACACCCTAGTACCGCAGCCCACACACTTCACCGCTGCACCATCATGGCCTTTTGATTGCTCCTCCTCTCTGTAATTGCCAGTGATTAACCCTGGCATGAGAGTAGGCCAGAAAGAGTCCCTCTCCTTTCTCTGCTGACAGTTCTTGTCAGTGGGTTTGAGGGGCAATTTGGCTGCTGACATGCCTTCCCCAGTCTCTTGTTACTGGGGAAGTATGCTACGCTTGACCCAATACTGCCAGAATATCTGCTGAATTCCTTCCTCTACCTCTTTCTCTCCACTTTCCTCTTCATTTCTCTTTTCCACTCTGCTTGTCTGTATCTCTTCTGTCATTGCTTCTCTTCTCCTTCCTCTAACCTCATGCTTTTTCTACATCTTTAGCCACAGCACTCCTTCAATCTCTTTGTCTCCTTTTCTACATTTCTTTTTCTTTCTCTGTTACAGTTCACATCAGACAACCTGACTCCCTGGCTTTAGTGCCTGTGCTGCCTGTGTCTGCCTGCTTGCAGGACTGCACGGGGGCAACGAACAATGAGCATATTGTTAATCTGTCCGCAAGAAAGCCTTATCTTGTTGTAGACATGGTATTAAATTTCGGAGCGGCCCCATGCGGCCAGCCTGGGGGAGGGGAGTATTGGGGGGACAGAGAGAGAGAGAGAGAGAGAGAGAGAGAGAGAGAGAGAGAGAGAGAGAGAGAGAGAGAGAGAGAGAGAGAGAGAGAGAGAGAGAGAGAGAGAGAGAGAGAGAGATGTGGATAATAAGCTGTGTAATCTCCTCACCTACTCTAAACAGCTTAACCTTGTCAGTGGCTGCTGGCCCAGTGGCACCCTGGTAAGGGGTAACGTAGGGTTAATATTTACTGTATGCAACCCAGGCTCAAAAAATTAATCTGACTTCAGAAGCAAATTCTTTTTGTATGAATGGCAATGGTGGTCAGACTTAACTTAGTACATGTTCTGTATGATGAACTGATGTAATGAATAAATACAAGAGCAGAGTTTAGACATTCTAGTCTGTACAAGTCAGACAGTAAAACTTCTCCAACATCCCCGAGAGTATGTTATTATGTTAGTTTATAGGTAAAATAAGCAGTCCTTTATGTAAACATAAGAATTACATTTTAATATCACAAAGTGTAAATTTCCACTCTAGACTGAAACATGAGCCAGCAACTATCTAGCTTTGTATATCATACTGTACTGGTCTTAAGATTCTGGGAGGTTGTCTAATTAGTTGATCGTACTTAACTCTGTATGAAGTCCAATCTGAATTCCAGGACAGATGGTTTATCTGAGTGAGGGGAAAGAGGATTAGGGGAGGTACAATGACAATTTTTCGTTTCTTTGTAAACTGTTCATTCATTGTTCGGTCGCAGGATTTCTTAAAGCACACGCAGACGCTTCAAGCGGCTATAGTTATTGTGAAAACTGATATTAAGCTTGTCAAGGTTACAGTCGATTCAAACAGTAAGATCTGAATTAAAGTAAGACAAAAGATCTCACATGTGGCGAGGGATCACTGGGCGATTAGCTTATGCAGGGGTGTGCACCCAAAGTTTGGATCCCAGAGTTCAAAGTGAACCCCCTGTGATAAAAGGAAATAAGAAGGTGGATCAGGAGATCAGAAAAGTCCTCAGTGGACACATGGTTTCCATGGTGTCATCCTTTTTCCATAGAGTCATAGACTGTGATGCTTTAACAAGCAAAGCTGATGTTTTATGGCCAATCAATTTCAAGCTGCAGAAGAATTGAAAACCCAGCCTAGCACAATGACTTAGCTAATTGGAGACACTATCTGGAAACTTTCATATTGCAAGCGTTAAGACAAATAAACTTTGAAAACACTATATGACATATAAGTCAACTGATAAACACCAATTTGGTCAATCCTACTTGTTCTCTAACTTTACCACTTTATACCCAATAATGTAAGAAAGGTAATAAAAACTTATTTCAAATGAATCTTACAGATTGTGCTTACATTTAAATGACACTGACTAATGCATTTCTGAAGCCCTTTAACAGAGTTAGCAGTGCTTTTGTGGCTTTGTGTAGTTAAACAGTAATTTTTTGAAGGTAATTTGCCTGTCTATTTCAACCTGTCAAGGAGACCAGTTTAACCAGTTAGTTGGATAGGTTTGACAATACTGTCACAGCTGTCTTCACTACATTGTAAGCTTTACATTTCCTGATCTATTTAGACATACAATGGTTGATGAAACGGTTCATAAAGAAGTATGTTTTTTATACAAAAACATAATTAAGTTCTCTGTCATTTCTATCTGAATTATTCTGCTGCAGCAATAAAGCAACCCACAAATGCTGCATATAGTAATGGAGGAAGGTTAAACTGTATTATGCCAATGCTGTCTCTGGTGTGAACGGGCTCTTAATGTTGCTGCAGCTTTTTCTATCAGTGTCTCCCTGGAGGCTTGCTGAGTCGTGGTCTTGTCTGCTGACAGCAGGTTGGTGGTGAGCCCAGATTGTGGGGACAGACAAGCTCACGCCATCGTCAACTCTGCTGCTCTCCAGCAGCACCTGCTGGAACCGGCATGAACCTACAGACAACATACAGAGTGTATGTAAAAAAAGAGTCTATCACAGTTTGTACTCTAACTTTGAGTTTCTTTGATTTTATTTCTCCAAATATTAGAGCACTGAAAGGTTGATTCAGTGCTGTTTGCATCAATAACACAATGTGATACAGTGAAATATGCTTTTGTGTTAGTATATGTACAGACACCTGCCATACAGTCCTTTCTATTTTGTTACTTATTTTATTATGTGAGTGAAAATTCTTCCAGTTACAAAGGAAAGAGCAGGTTGACTTCCTGCGTGTGAATGAAACCCTAACCAGAGAAGGAAACGCTGCCGTTGCAGTTTGGGAGGATGAGGATTATTGTAAAGAGTGGACACTTGAACTGTATAAACTGTGCTTCAGCATGTTTTAACCTTCACATGAGTAATTACTAGTGCACACACAATAAGGTTTTGAAACATAGCGGAACAGCTACAATTATTGTATACAATCCTGAATCAAAGTTTTAAAAAGATAACATCACTTACAATGAAAACATTTTAGTTTTTAATCTGCCACATTTTATAGTAACAATACATTCAGAAGTATTATTATTAAGAGTTTGAGGGGCCCTCCACATTAATTACTGTCTTATATTTTCCTTAATTCAAATTCATGTACGTTCAGTGTGTGACTATGGTGACTGCTTATTATCTCTCTCCATACCAACACGATTTACAGCAATACATAGAGGTCCAATCTACTGGGTCAGTTCAAGGAAATCTGCAGGGGAGCAACATTACCAAAACAAAAATCAATCATTATCTATTCAGGAAGATGAAATCTTATGTGTGTGTGTGAGAGAGAGACAAACGGAGAGGGAATTAAGTGAGAGGATGAATGGTGGCATCCAGAGAGATGGCAAATGCTACTAATGTGTTGTGTGTAGGCTTGTCTTTATTTACTGGGGAGATTTAGGGTCAGCATCTTGGAGACTGTTCATGCACAATACATGCATATTCTGGCTGCACCTTCAGGAGCTGGTTATTTATGTGGACGCAAGCAACTACTTCTCCCTTTGTGGTCTACAGTCATCACTCTGTGCAGAGACAGGGTGATGCATTCTGTTTACAGAATTACTCATAAAATTGATGCTGCTCTTATTTGCATAGCAAATGCTGCAAAAAAAAAAAAAAACCGCAAGGAAACAACACATTTAACTGTCTGTTTGCTCTTGTAGCTGCATTATGCTTATAGCAGCTTCATCAGCATATATTTATAACTTAAATAGAGATCCAGACCAGTGTTTTTGAGGCATGTCATTGGACAAAGCTCATAATACACAACACGAGAATGATCTTGTTTCTTGCTTCCATCATATTCTATTTAGACATATAGGGGAAATGCTGATTGTTTTCCTGCCTTTTACATACATCATTGCTTTTTTAACATGATATGCAGCCATCAGGTGCATATTTAGCAACATTTTTATGAAGTTGAAGTTCTCAAATGAACTTGTCATGGACGGATTTTAAGCTGCTAAATAGCAGCTAATTGCAGTCTACAAAATCTAAAGCAGCAAACAAGAAACAAGACTGATTTTGTCCACCATAAAAATTTAGGGTTTTAAAATGTGCTGTGAATATGTTTTTTTGCATGTACACCATGAGAGACTACAAAGCTTGACAGATGTAGCAGCAGTAACCATGTATGGGGTGGAGTGTAGTTAATTATGTGTGTCATCCCACCATAAGCCTTACATTAATGAAAAATCCTCCAGGTTGTATCTGTAGAGAATAAACGGATTAACAAGCCCCAGAGATTCCTTGAAAGGCAGTTGTTTTCCTTCAGGTATCTTTTTTTTGCCTCCATAGTCTTTTTGGTTAATGACTTCACTTACTCAAGCGCTGCTGATCAATATGCTCCGGAGGTAAACTTGCTGAAGTCTGGACTGGTATCAGTACACCTCACACCAACAGGAAGTAAAGACCCAGGACTGGCAGGGGAGAATGGGCTGATCCATGCATATCATACACACATACATATGAGTCTGACCTTGGTGATGGAGAGAATCAGTCTTAGGAGATGCATTTAGCAGAACACAGAGGCCTAATGGAGAGAGGAGAGGGTTGAAAAATAGATTTGTGAAGAAGACAGAAAGACTGAAACAGGTAGAAACAAACAAGTCGGAGGTAAAAACATGAGCTTTACTGAAAGATTCAATGATCGCAGTGATGGAAGAAGTAACCAAATCTTCTACTTAAGTAAAACCACAACTTTAAAATATTCTATTTAAGTTAAATGGTATAAGTATTATCAGCCAAAAGTACTTAAAGTATACAAGTAAAAGTATTCATTGCACAAAAATGGGCTCAGTCAGTTTTTTTACGATGTTTAAACTATATTATTATTACTGATGTATTAATATACAAGCAGCATCTTTTTGCAACTGATTGAGGTAGAGCTGATTTTACTCATTTTATACTGTGTCAGATGGATTAATTTATTACATAGCAATTCAGAGTAAAAGATGGAATATTTTTATCTGAAATTTATTGGTGTTAAAGTAGAAAGTACAATGGAATCAAAATACTCAAGTAAAGTACCTTGGATTTGTAGTTCTGTGCAGTACTTGATAAATGTATTTACTTAATTTGCACCCCTGAGTGATAGTAATTAAAATAAGAGGGAGAGAAGAGTATCCTGTGAGGATACACATTTCATGCACGTAAAGAACAATTACGATTTTAGAAAATGATGTGTGTGAGACAAGTTGTGAGAACGATGTGGCTTTTGTGTCCTTCCTGTGGTCCATTACTGTAAAGCCAGGCCCTGAATGAGACAGATCCCAGCGGACCACCATGGCTGTTGTGGGTTTTTACAGCTTCCTGGTTTTTCTCAATACGTGCATGTGTGTATCTGTGTGTATGTGTGTGCGCAAGTCCCTGTACTTGTAAATACTCATGTAAACTGGCTGAAATACATAAAAATAGTTCTTGAAAAGTGTATGCATTTACAGTAATAACAACTTCCATAAACTTCACTCAGGTTTGTTGTGTGTGTCCTGGTTAGACAACATTAGTGTGTGTAGGCACTAGTGATGGGAATCCTCACTGGTGTCACAGAGCCTCCCTGGCTCACACTTCTCAACACCAGCGATAACACAAGAGGTGAAATCTCCCACACACCACACAAAAAACACTTTCACACGCATGGGAAGAAAAGGTGCTGGGGAAGCCCCCTTCAGATCTGAACAGTGCCCACTTCTTTATCTTACACACACTCTTCACATTATCCATAGAAATGTGAGGAAGACTTGCAGGAGATTGCTCTGCAGAGCCCAAAAAAGCAAAACAAAAAAAAAAAAAAAGAAAAAGAAAGTTAAATGCTGTTAACTTGGTTTGGCCAGACAACAGTTTCTACTTTAAAAAACTGAATTAAAAAAAGTTGAAAGAGCTTAAAAGTTGCAAGATTCAATAGGGCAAACTTTTGGAGTCATTAATATGTTTTTCAGTCACACAATCAGAATCTCTTTACTGCTCTACCTATTGCATTAGGATTCATACATCCCCTCTAAACAGCAGCCACACCCCTATCAAAGTGTTTTCTTGTTTTGCAACTCAAACCAATACTTTCTCCCTAATGCGCACAAAAAAACCTTACTTCATATTCCACAATCGTGTAGATTATGATATTGATCGCCCCTCTCTGTAAAAGCATTATAAATATAAAGAGCATTTCTCCATTAACGGAGAGTAGGAAGCTGGCTAATGCTAATGAGCCTCAGAGTGGCCATTCCAGTCCATTAAGGGCTCTTAGCGCTGGGAAATGATTGTGTTTTTGCAGGGAGAAAAACTAACACAGCCACGCGGACTTACAACTTACACACAGGGAGGTTAATGATAAATGGTACTAATGGACTTTCTGTACATTTGAGGGGAGAAAAAATAGGAGATTGGAAAATAGGAAAATGTATTTGTTGCTGTAAACTTGAAAGACTCAATTCATTTGAGGGTCTAATTTGATTTCTAATGCATGACATGAAAGGGAGAGAGTGTTATGAAGCTCAGGAAAGTTATGCCACTCGTGTTACGTCATGTAATTTAAAAAGTTGCACTGCAAATCACTTTATGTGACATGTAAGCTACTGGGCTTTGTGTCACGTAAGTTATATTGATATGTTATAACAATTTGTACTTACATATTGGGGTACAAGGACAGGAGGACCTTGAATGAAGAGCACTGGGATGATGCATCATTATGCTTGACAGCGCACTTTCAAATCTGGCAAATCAATTGAACCATGAGACAAATTCTTTAAAAAAAATGTAATTTTATTAACAGTCGTTCCTAGGGATTTATGTCACGTTTATCCAGTTATGTGCAAGAGCCATGCGCACCCCTGCTTTTATGGGAGGGCTTTGACAAAATTGCATTTGAGGTTATTCATTAGTTGGATTTTATTTGGTCTCATTTTAAAAAGATTATGATAAAAACATTCTATACGGCTTTTGGGGAATCAGTTAAAACAACCGTGCATTGTGAAACGACGACCTTCCTGTGAAAAGATCTGAAAAAGGTCAGAGCATCAAACAAAAGAAACAGAGCGAACAGTGTGTTATGAATAGCGTGTTTAAGGTGGGTCAGGCTGCTGCTGCTTAATACTAAAGCCCTGCAGAGGAATGCTGTGTAAAAAAGAGGGGATGGATGGTGGAGGTGGGGTCAGAGTGAACTACCTGTCTACTGAATCAAGAGGGTGAGAAAGGGGGAGAAACACAATGAGAACATAAGAACCGGGGGGGAAGAGAAGGGGACGAGAGAGCATCCAGGGGTGAGAGCGAGCATGTGAGAGAATAAACGGTGGGGGTGCAGGGAGGGGTAGGGAGGGGCAGTGACTACCTGTCTGGAGAATCAGCGTTCCCCTCCGACCTGAAACGTTACTCCAGCTGCATTGTTCAGTGACGGACAGAACAAGACACAGTCAAGAACAGGCAGCCAAACCGGGGGATCAAATTATTCTCAGGGAGGAAAGATTTACCCCGAACACCCCCCCTCCTCACCCACCCTCATCTACCCACATTCTCCACTTTTCTTTTTACTCCCTGTCTCACTCTCGCTCTCTTTCTCTCAATCCCCCCTTCTTCCTCTGTGAAACAGAGTGATCCCCAAACTATTCCTGCTTAATCTCAAAAGCCAACGAAATGCGCTTCGGCCCCCACCCACCCACCCACCCGCACTCACATGCACACAAACACAAACACACATTACATACCAATACACGTTTGCACGCTCATATGCAACACTGCGTCTGTGCACAAATACACACACACGGATACACAAAGGGGTGAGAAGTGAGACTGAGAAGCTGAGAAGAAGCAGGTCTGTGTGAGCGGCAGCTGGGAGGTCTGCTCTAATCCAGGGCGTCCAGAGAGAGGAGGAGGAGGAGGAGGAGGAGGAAGAGAAGGAGAGCTGAAGATCAGGAAAAGGACATTAGTCAACCACCTATGGGACAATGATACGTGCAGCAAATTATTTTCGTGCATGAAGATAAAGAGAGGAAAAAATGAGCAGGAAACAGCAAAACAAGCAAAACCTGACATTAATTCAAAGGCAGAAATTTGTACCTGTGTGTATCTGCAGTGAGCTTTCTCATTTGATTCTCTTGAATTTATCCAATGGACATTTAAGCTGTTGGAGACTCGGCTTCAACACTGAAGTTTTTCCGAGTTACCTAAGAGTGCTACATCCTCCCTATTCCTGATAAGAAGACTGTAATAATCAATGATTGTTGATTCTGAGACGACTCAGCTCAGCAAATCACTTAACCATTAGTTATTTGTTTGGGATACAAATCTTAGTAATCATTAACTCCAGAGGTATGTTCATCGAATTGAGATGAAATTCACATAATCTGCAAAGAATCTCCTACAGAATAAACTTTTACCAGACAGACATCTCAAACCTCAATGTCGAACTTCCTTCGTAATTATCCTTTGGACAACAGAAAAAGGAAACAGAAAACTTTCTCAGCAAATCTAGCATCCTCCTCCATCCCTTTCAAAAATGCTTTTCTCTACACAGAGGCAGTGTCTTACATTTCATACAGCAATTTGTCTCTGTCCCTCAAAAAGTTAAGTAAAATCTCATCATTTTCCCTTTTTAAAAGCATTAAACTTGTGTACATAATTTGCTATTTCTCTAAATGACTCTCTTGACAACAACAAAGGGAAAGACATCCTGGTAGTCTCTTGTTTTTTTTCTTGCAGGATTTCTACAGCTTTGAGCAATGACCTCTGCAACCTCTGGATTTAACATACTAGTTGCCAAGACTACTAGCCAAAAGACTCAAATGTGTAATGTGTGAGATAAACATCCCCCATTCTAAGGAGCTAAGAGGTAGTTGCAGGACCTTCCACTGTGGGCTGTAGGTAAGCCCACGTGATGTGTTTGCATTGCTGACATACTTACCTGCTTCCTGGACATTTGACCCTAAAAGCTCTCTGTTAAGACTTATGAATAGTTTTGTAGGGCTGATAGCTAAATTCTGCTGCTTTGGCTGGTTTTAGGAAATAGATAATTGTATTTAATCAATAAATGAAGTAATAAATTGAAATTGAAACGTATGACATAAATTCATAACTAAAAAAAAGATTGATCGAGAACATGATTAACTATATTGATATAAATGGAGGTACCAAGCGTATTTAATCCACCCAAATGAATGAGTGAGTCTGAAAGTATTGATGTGCAAAAAAAAGAATCATTCTTTAATTAGAGTAATAAAAAAAAATGAATCCGATAAAGGATAAGGCATATATATAAATGACGCATAAAAAAGAACACTTACAGTGCACATATCAATGTCACATCAAAGGGCAAAATCTCATATTTCTCCTTGAGTTTGTGTGCCAGGTTTTGCTTCTCAACACCTGGACTTTGGCGAGGTTGGCCAAGAAGAACAAGCTTTGTCTTAAACGGATCTGAAAGTTCAAAGATGCACACTATAATTCGAGCCTGTTCTGCCCGGCTTCAAGCAGACAGTATGACGTTCTGGCAGTGTGGGCGCTTTGGTCCGACATCTTGCAAGTCTCAACACATTTCAAATGAAAACATGGCAAACTTTCCCCTCAATTGCATCTAAGCGGCTTCCTGTCCATCACCTCAGCCGCCCAGAGGTTTCATCATAGTAGCCAGAAGAAAGACATGCTGGCATGCAGCAGAACACTAGAGTTTCAACTGGCTGGATTCCACCTATGCAATCGACTACCGATTGAACTGTGTGCCTGTGATTTCATGACGAGACATGTTTCTTTGTGTGCGAGAACAATTGTGAAAGTGTTTACTTAACAAAACCATCTGTGCGTGTGTGAGTGTGTTTATGTGGATGATGTACCTTAGTGGCATAATCATCCCAACACAGGCGAGGACAAGCAAAGGACGGGCAAGACTCTTCTGTCCCACTGATCAATCAAGTTAATCACAAAGCTGGCTCTCCACAGTGACCTCAGTTTGAGCAGGATCAGTCAGTCAGATCCGATTATCATCAGCTTTATTACAAACATACTGAACGTAGTAAACAAAATACCACAGAAGAACACTGAAAAGCTTGTACATGATATCTTCATGTTGCATATTGTTACACTGCTGCCACAAATGATATAAATACCTTTCAGTAGTGATAGAGTTAACAATGTAGTGTCCTGCATCTGAAATGGTTCAGAAACCTCATCACCAAACACGTTTTGCATGTTGGAATCCTGACGTTTACAAATTTTTGTAACTTTCCCGAAATTACATACACTCTACTTTGCTCCAGCAGTGTGAAGTCAGCCCAGTCTAGTCAGAGATATGTTGGTTTGCAGTGAAAATGTATTGTTTTTACAAAAATGCCCGTATAACTGTCAGTTTTTTAAAGGGCTGTCCTTCAGGCAGGACGTGTCACACCAACAACATGGAAGACCACCAAAATTTTTATGCAGTTTTTATCTGTAAACTGAACTCGTGAGCCACCACGTGACATGGACACAGTCCAGTGAAAAAGAATTCTTGTCAGGGGGCTCAAAGGGTACAGATGACCCCAACCCAAGGCCCAGGCAGGGCCAATGCTAACATCTATGGCTGATCTTTAAATGGGAAGAAGCAGTACAAGTGAATAAGAAGCCCATGTTGCAAAACTTTGTCCTTCTGTCCATATAGCCTAATGGCTGACCTTAATCAAACTTTTCTCTCAAGCACATTTCCTTTTTCTATCACTCTTAATTTGATCAGCCAACAGTGCAATACTGTTTAATATATTCCAGGAAATATTGTTTGAAAATATCTACTCTTGTTTCATTTATCCCTATATTTAAGTAATTATCTCACATGTCCCGGTAACAGACAGCTTGTCACTCCATCTTCAAGTGTATATAGCTGCCAATGACAATTTGAACTGTATGCTTTTTCCAGTTTCTTATTTCCAACACATTTTCACCCTAAAAAGTGCGTTTGAGTTGCAACAAGGTGAAGTGTCAAAAAAGAGAATACAAATTTTGATGGGAATGAGTGTGGAAAAGAAATCGTACACTTTTACCTTTTGTATGCTCCAACAAAATAAATAGTTTTAGTAATTTACAGCCATGGAGAAGTATATAATCAGAGGACATATAATCATCGGACAGGTAAGAAAAACAATGTCTCTTTCAGTGACAGACAAAGGACGGAGACAGACTGTTTGCTTCGCTGACCAGCGACTAGATTAGAGGCTCAGTTCTTGAGCAGCAGACCAAAGACAAACAAGAGAGGTGGGCAGGGCGGGGCGGGAAGGGCACCGTCCCAAAGGTGAGTGACACAGCTCAGCCAGTCGTATCCTATGATTTTCTCTTTGTGTCCAGGCGTTCTCGGCTGTAATCAAAAGACTAAAACAGGACTAGTAGTTTGAAATGACGGCTCAGGGAAGGGTGGAACGGGGTCAGTGGGTGGGCCAGACGAGGTCTTTGTACTGCCCTTTCCTCACCCCCACTAATTAGTTGACATTGAAGGTAGAGGAAGCAGAGGTGGGTGAGGACAGAGGAGAACAGGGGAGGAGGAGAAATGAGAGAACTAAGATAGAGGATGAGGAGGAGGTGGAGAAGATGATGATCCTGTAAGATCTCAGGTAACAGATGGAGAACAACTAGAAAGGCAGTGGGACAGACAGTGGGGAGGGGGGCAGGCCGGCTACTGTTAAAGCACATTTGACACAGAAACACATAGTGTGATGGAAGCTGACACACCGTCACACATATTTCAACATAGCTAAATAAATGCTTAGTCAAGCTGTGATGAATGCCCTTAGGTGTTCCATTCAGCTGCACCAAGTCCTGCTGTTTAATTTAGAATAACTTGAATAATAAATGTACTTGCAGCGAGCGTGACATTAAATTGTTTACACTAACAGCTAAATACTGTGAAAGTCTAATGGGTTCATGAATGTGATGAAAAGCAACTGTAATCTTTCACTCAATAGGAATTGAGTGGCATTGAAATATGTTTAAAGGGTGATGACATGAAACTAAAGTTGGTCTCATTTTAAATATCAAGGCCTTCATTTAATTTTTCATTATCCATTTTTTTCACCTTAAAGTGATATAATGAAAGACACTATAGGTTTATGGAGCTTTATAGTGAGTTATATCGTATTGTTTAACTGCCTGGCCCCCAGCTTTACTGTTGGGGTTCATATTCACTGCACTCACAGCATATCATTTTCATAAAGTTTTTTCATCAGGTTTTACAGAAAAAATTCTGCAACATTATCGCACACAGCCTGCTTAGCACTGAACAGCAGATGGACACTTGATGAACACATTTGAGCATTTAGCAGCTAAAGTGCCAAGTATTGCTGTCAGGAGTTGGTGGAGACCCAAAACAGAGCTAAAAGCAAGGAGATATTTGAATTCACCAGTACTAGAGACACAATCCCAGATTATAATATTGCTCTGTAACAGATGAATATGTAAATAAATATTCATTGTTTTATTATGATTATAAGTTCACCATGTCAATAAAACATATGTCATCAGCATTGTGTTTACATCTTTCATCTACTAATTTATTGATTGATACATTGCCGATCATGTAAGGTTTGACTCTTTGAGGCTCTCTTAACCAGCATTGTCCAAAGTTCCACATAGAATATACAATAAAAACTAACATTTTGTTGCTTTTTGTAAATATAATAAAATGATTCAAGTCTTTTCAAGACTTTTATCTTCTTATTGTGAGGGCATTTTTTTGTCCTACGATATGGGACTATTCTACATACAGGGGACTGAATAACCAGGAAATCTGCCCAATGTGTAGCGAGTCAACAAACTTGACAAGAACAGATGAGAGACCAGGCTGATACCCAACACCAAGAGAGATTGGAATTCTTTACACATTTGCCTAAATGATTAGGTTCAGGCAGCAACAGCCCTTCTGCAAATTTCACAGCGAAATCCTTAGTGTTGTTTGTGGTACATTGTGATAATTGTCAATTTGGAGAATGACAATGGGAATGGGGGAGTCTTGTAGGTTTAAAACTTTCTGCTGAAAGAGAAGGAAGCAATCATCTTTTCCACAGATGTATTTTAATAATATAATAAATGAAAAGGCTCCAGCAACACAAATAATGTCAGAAGTGATTTATTCAGACCTTCTCTATTCAAAGAAACAACAGTGCTGTGGGGAACAAAGCAAAGGGCCATTACCCATTAAAACACTGTTTACAACTCAATAATGTACAAGCCATGAGGTGACCATGAAGCGTCAAGACAGGCACCTCTTGGCTGCAGAAGGGAGGCACGGGAAGGCTCAGCAACCATCAAATTAGCCTCCAAACACCATCCCAGTGGACAAAGCTGCCAGGCGCAGCCCCCAGCAGCTCCCAGCGTCTGTAAACACTGTCCATCTTGGCTACCTTTTATTTGAAAGGTGTGACAAACAATGGTAGCCCTGTGCTGTAAACACGTGAGCTCATTGGAGTTGCACAACTGCTGAATTTGTCCTGAAAATTTGAGCAGAGTGGAACCAAAATGCACTTTGACACAAAATAAACCATTACTGGTCACTGAGGGAGCTGCACTGGGAGGTCATGGGTTTGGCCAAACCAGTAGATGGGTAGAAGGAGGGGAGGGTTGGGTGGGGCTGGAGAAGGAGGGATGCTGGCTACATTCAGTGTTTTTGAGTGAGGGGGTACAAGATCAGATAATCCAGAAAAAACAAACTTCAAGTTAGGGCGGCTCCAGGACATGAGAGATGGTGGTTAGGTTAAAAAAAAAAAAAAAAAGATGTCTATTTGCTGGCACAACAGGGGTTTGTATTTCTTGCAGTTTTGACAAGGAATCAGCTTCCCTTCTCCTATGCCACTTTGCTCATGCCAAGAAAAATTGCTTCTCTGACACCTGATTAGCACTCACACACATGCATGCACGCACTTTTTTGCTCTGTCAGGATTTGTACTCAAAATGCTGTTCACTGGACCTCCACATATTCGGAGCCGCAAGTCTGCAGTAGCTCTGAGGTAAATAAACAAAGTTTCGATCAGCCAAAATGAACACAGGCGTCTAAAGCCCGCATAGTTTACCACCAGGTAGAAGTGTCAGCCGTCTGTATTGGATCCTGATGTGAATATCGTGATTTCACTTCAATCAAAGTATGCTCCTGTCCGAACCAAGCCAGCAGCCATTTTTAGCTCAACAAATTGCTGGCTAGAAAGTCAAATGAAAGAGAACTTGAAATGACTTTATCAGCAGCAATGCCAAACAATGTTCCTACACAGATTTGAATCTTAAAATGTAATACGTCGCTATTGAAAGGATCCTGGAATAAAAGCGAGGAAGGAGGGCCGAACAGACTGTAAATCACTGCGATGCCATTGCAGAGTTGAGTCCATAGAAAAAGGAACACTGTATTGTTGGTGTCTGTAACAGTGACAGCAGCCACTCTATTGACTGGAGCTGTCATGTGATCTGAGTATTCTGCGGAGAGACGCTTTGACCTGTGACCCTGCAGCCCTCAGGCTCTGGCCTCTGTGCCCATTGGCAGATGTGACTTGCTGGAGCAGACTTTCCTCCAGTGTGACAGCTTGTTAGCCCCCTCCTCACTCCACCCCTCTCCGCTCGCACACTCACGGTCTCAAACACACTTACTCCGCCTCCGGTGCCTGCCCCGGTCCTCCTCTGTACTCCACCCCCACAGTGTCTGTCCCCAGGGAGATTCATTAAAAGGCCCAGCTCCTCCGCCCCGGCTAATGATTGGCACCATCAACCACCTATGCACTCCGCCCCTCTACATACATGATGGCTCTTCCTCTGGCAAACAGCAACAGCTGGAAAGAAGGTGGAGAAAGAAGGAACGGGTATAAACACAATAGTAATCTATCTTGTCTGACCTTTTCTGACTGAGAACAAAGGGTGGGAACAGGAGTAACAAGGTTTAGGTGCCACTGGCCGCACATCATGTTACTGTCCACTGGCCCAGCTGGGACTTTCTGCTCTCAGTTCATCAGCTGTCTTTTGACAGAAATGCCTATGATACCTGTGAGTCTTTCCATATTTATCCATTATCACGGTCTGTTTCTCATATTTTTATGTTGTACCAGCTGGTAAGGATGACTACCTACCAGTTAGCATTACATCATGAATGCTTGTCCTGTCTTTGTGTGGTCGCCACTAAACCATTATCTATGTTTAACTTCACTTAAAAAATAAGGACAATGCATTTTAGCGGTGGAATATTTCTATTTTTGAAATTATGATCATTCCAGATAACAAGCCTGTGTCCCGTCGGCATAGCGCCGCCTCTACAAGCCATAGGATATTATATTCCTGACCATGTGCGTATCTTGTGCTTCTCTGCTGTGCCTAAGTGGAAGGAAAACAGTCAGTGCTTGCCAGAGAGAGGTGTCACTTGTTCTCAGTATTAGCAGTGGAGTAGATAAGAAAACAGATGGGACAGGGGAGGTCAGAGGGCCCTGCTACGGCTGACAGGTTTGTTTATTTGGCCTGTCTCTGATATCCTGCTTTCCCCCTCCACGCCTGGCGCTGACTCTGCCTACAGCCTGACCTGGAAGTGACCATGCAGAGATGGATCAAGGCCACTTTTCACCAAGAGAGTCAACACTAACCGCCCCACTCACCACTCAGGCCAACTCAAAACACATGGGGCAAGTGTGGGCTTATTACCCCTTCTCTGACAAGAATAACAATCGACTAATTTGTACTTGCACAGCCGAGCCGGGTTTAGATACAGCGGGGGGAATTTCAACCAAAACAAATATGGCTGAGACCCAGGAAACTGGCTGGAAAAGACTCCAAAAATGTTACATTACAATGATTAAATGCTTTCATATTGTGACATTATTGCTGCAGCAGTGTTTTCTGTGAGGAACAACAGGCTGATCTCCAGCCTCTCCTCTCTCCAGTAGTCTGTGTGAGGTCTGAGGTAGGCCAGAACTGATAACCCCGCCTGGGCACCAACAGATAAGACCGCTCACTGAGATCCCACCGACACCGTGCTAAAGAGACTCTGTAAAAGGCAAAAGGAAGATAAACTGGATCCAACAGATTCCAGAAAGTTTTGTCGGTCAACATGACTCATTTCCTTTAATGACAGATGGCAAAAAACAGGTTTCTGGGGAGACTCTTGTGCCAAATCACATTACAACTGCTTTTCAGCATGAAGGTTTATGATATGTATAGCCTCACATGAACTGTTTTTCCATGGCAGACACACTCAGGGGCTTGTTATGAAAATCCCTTTTTTACATTCATTCTCCAGCCCTATATAGTTCCGTTTATGCTTAATTATTTCAGAAAATAATAATTATGAATCATTTAATCATGACACAATCTGAAAATCCCTGAATTGTGTAATTTTAGCATTGCCATGATGGATTGTATACAGAATCTGATGTGGAGGTTTGCACATTTTTCCTTGTGAAATGTTACATTCAGTGAACACCACAAACTTCACACAGAGTGAACAGCATAAAACAAGTTTCAGATGGCAGAGTAGTTAAAGGGCAAGAAGAGATCCCTTTTCAAAAGTGGGATTTAAGCCTCTGTGAAAGCAAACTCCCATCCTGCTTACTTGTCTTTTAGCAAGGCATTTGCTGTTGAACTCAGTCTCTCCTTCCTCCCAGTTATCAGTAAAGATTTATACCTGCTTACAGCAGCTGCTGCATGAACGCACTGACAAATAGTTTGTGTTATCTGAAATTAATTGTAGAAATATACAACAAAACCTGCAACATTCTCACAACCAAGCCAGCAATGTGAACTACATACATTCACGGATCATTACATTTCACCCATATACTCTGAAAAACTGGAATGACCTTTATAGAATAAAAAAGCAAAAAAAGCCAAAAAAAAAAAAAAAAAAAAATCTAAATACAATTCACTGTGCTGGTTTTCTTTAATCCCAAAAATGGGGACACTGAGACCTCTTATTCACCCAACTTCCTATTGTAAATCTGTGTTTGAATGGTCCCAAGATAAGTGAAGTTTTATAGAACGGGCACAAAAGCGAGGCTTAACTCACACTTCTTCAAATGTCCTGTAGTGGATGGGATGTAATCCCTCCAGTTCTAAACAGACGAGGGGAAACCAAAAACAAAGCAGTGCTAAAAACAACCAAAACATCTGCAGGGCAGCAACACACAAGCAGAGGGGATATCAAGCACACCCAGATTCAGCCAAACAGATGGTTTGTCTCCACCATCACTCTCACACACATATCCTGCTCAGACACATGCACCAGGACAGGAGTGAAAAGTGGAGCCTGGGAGTGTCATGCTGCAGATCAGCCCGCTGCCCAGGAAGAAGGAGGGTGATTCTGAGAGTGTGTGTTTGAAAAATCAGGATGTTATCGCACAAAACGTCAGCTGGTTCACACTCATCAAGTTGATCAGTTTATTTAACTGCAATGTGCCAAACAATCAGCGCATTATGCAATTTTAAATGGAAAAAGACCAAAATATGTATGCACTGATGCAAAAAAGCACATACAAGCACATACAGTAACTGATGCACACATATACAGTAAAGTTTCCTGAAGTCACCATACTCAGTGTGACAGGAAGAACAGGGTGTTAGTAGTCAGCAGCTCCTAACAAACAAACTGACAGTGTGTGTGTGTGTGTGCAGCACTAGAGATTTGTGTCAAAGATCAGGGAAAAAGAGAAAGAGGGAGGGGGTTCTATGCAAGAATATCTGAATTTCTAGCCCTCTCTCCCTCTTTGGAACATGCTCACTGTGAAGCAGACCTGTTCAGACAGCGAGGGCCGACTCCTGTTTAGACTGGGCCGGCGCCAGTCGTCCCCTCACTGCGCCTCAGCAGCGACAGGTGAGAGCCTTCAGCTGACTATCATCACACTCACCACTGACAACACCACGACAGTCCACAGTCAATCCATCAAACCTGTCATACAACAAACTGCTAGTTCCAATGTGGTGTTAAGGAATTAAGAAAGGATAGTTCTGAGCACAGTTTTTCTCACTTGAATTTTGGGAAAACATTTTTTTTAGAGAATACAAGAAATGACATAGGCTTCAGGATTATGAATAAGAACTATACAGCCTTTAAATTAAAAAAAAAAAAGAGCAAAAGGTTATCCAGTAAAAATAATAAAGGTCTAAATTTGGAGTTGAGAGGAGAAACATGTTTGCCTCTATGATGTTCAAAAATGCTAAAGAGAAACAGCAGGATCCCAACCTCACATGGACACTGAATCTAAGAAAGCAAATGCAGTGCTAAAAAAGTTCTGACCTTGATGCAGTAAGAAATTTATTTAGTCCCACAACTGTGACATTATCATGATAACACAACAAATAATAACAACTCAGCACAAACAACACACATATTTGTGAGTCAGATCATGGCAATGGCTATATGAAAAAGGAAAAAGGCTCAGCTAGTCAGAAAGATCAGCAGCTGCAGCCAGTCCCAAAGGTTCAAATAAGGCTGGCAGCAAAGTAACAGCACAGAAATAGTGTCTGCTTGTGACAGATGAAATCTATTAGTGACAAATGTGGGTAGCTTGTAGAATTGTGCCTGGGAAGGCATTAATGGTTATATGAGTCCATGTGCACTGATGGCTGTGGGTTCACAAATATTTGCTGGTGTACATTTGCATGGAAAAACAAATGCCCTAGTGTAGCATTAATGCGTATTTGGGCATTCTGTATTCTGCAAATGAACTTTAATCAAATCAGCACGAGGAATAAATTTTTTAACATTATATTTGAATATGATTTGTCACAAAGCATGAAACATATAAGAGTTCTATTTAGAATGATTTTTGTTCCACGGATGCACAGAAAAATGCATTGCAATGGGGCAAACACAAGAATTAATTTGTAAAATACTCTGGCTCTGGATCTGCTCTTCTTCTACTCAATGTCGTACTTTCAGAGGAGGTGGGGATTTGTTAATAAGTACACTAAAAAAAGAAAGTCATTTGCAAAGTTAATAATATTAAAATCAAATAGTCTGATTATCATAAAATCATAGTGATGTTGATGTGAAACTGGACAATCAAGTCTAAGAAATTGGATAAAAATATTACTTGCTGTGTTTTATCAACATATTTTCAGATTTGGATTAAACCATTTGCCATGTTTGCCTAAGACCATCATTTTGCTCAAAAGGGCAACAATTCATTTTTTTAATCATGCTGTGGTTCTCAGTATCAGATCCATTTAACAAAGCTTCTTAAAGCAGCTGGAAGCTATGAAACTAAGTTTTAGGCTTTAGTCACCCAGTGACAACTCTAGTTTGCCCCTCTATAAAGGTGAATATTACACTATTCCTCTACGACATCTTTACAATCCTCAAGGTTAAATGAGGACCAATTGCCAAGCAATATATTACAGCTAGACCGGATTGCAGTTAAATGGCTGACGGTTATAAATATTAGTAATCAGCTAGTGGCAAAGAGGGAGAAAATACATGACTTCAAAGCTGAACTAATCATCAATTAATCAGAACTGTCCCTACATTCACCCCTTTGTGGGATTGATGCAGATAACCCTTGTCATAAAAAGAGATCACTGAGGAATTTGGTGTTTAAGGCTACTTACTGTGTACTGTCAGTATAGACATATATCTGCTACAAAACCGTTGTGAGTGTACACATTTACTACGTATCATTTCTTAAAATATGTAATGGCTCAGTCATGTTATGTATTATATAATGTTTAATTTATTAGCTATATTTGCTATAATGTGGAAATTAATATGTGTCAAAACAGCCTACATGCAAAATGTAACCCAGCCATCAAAGAGTCCAGATGACAAAATTGGCTATTTATTACCATGAATTGTGACAAAACATCACGTCACAAGTAATCAAATTAGCTTTCACAATATAGATGCACTGTAGACACAGAGAGAATAGATCCTGCAAATAAAAACTGTCGCTAGTGTAAAAAAAAAAAAAAAAAAAAATTGACTATGGCACAAAGGCACAGCAGGATTTCACATCCGATTGAAAAAATGCCAACAATAAGCTTGTGGACACAGTCACAGGTTGCAGAGCAGTTTAAGAGCTAGTTCAGCCTCACCTCAGCAGCAGGATGGACTCTCCAATTCCCTGCTGTGCGTGCTCACACAAACACACACACACACACACACACACACACACACACACACACACACACACACACACACACACACACACACACACACACACACACACACACACACACACACACAACTTTATATGTGCTGTACATGCACTCACATGCAATTGCACTACATCCTTGGTGTATGCACAACCATGATGCAAACACACAACACTTGCACACACTCAAAAACACTGACACACATACTAAAATGTCCACTGTGACCCACCTCCCTCTCTCCTTCCGTTCCCCATTTACAGCCTCTAAAAGCCTTTTGCATTTAACAGTGGGCCTGGGGCTGTGAGTGACAGGGAACAGAATGGACCTTATGTTGTCACTTTCGCAGCACCGTAGCCTGAAGGGAGGCCTGGCACAGCAGTCTGCTGCTGCTGCTGCTGCTGCTGCTGCTGGTGGCATAGTAGGTGGTGGTGGGTGGGAAGGACCGTGGGAGAGGGAGGCAGTGAGGTGGGGTGTGGACAGTCCAGCTCAGACCTGCAAAGGTACAAATAGAAATTTAGTTAGCTTTAAGTTTACTCAGAATGCATAGCCAGAAGACATGGCACAGCTTTCTGTCCTTTTAATGTTCAAAAGGGAAGTGAACAGAGATCTGCATCATTATGACATTTGACCAGAAATACGTGGAGGTTAATGGGAAAACAGTAGTAAAGCCCTCTGCAGGATATTGTCAAAAGGTTGTTAAATTGAGTCTTGTGTTTAGCGCAACCTCAATCAGGAAATATACAGTACAGCAAAAGCTTTTAGATGATATTTTACACTTGGAAAGTCTAAAGAAACCACACTGTCATGCAGAACTAACTTTTGAGATCCGATCCTGGCCTGAAGTTGCTTCAGTTTCAATTTGCAGAACAACACACTTAAAAGAAAGCACATCATGTAACTGAAATATCGGTTAGTCAGGACACACTAAAATAAAAAAAAAAAACAATACATTGTTTAGGTAATTTGATATTGATTCCCAGCAAAGAATAGGTAGATGTAACTCTAAAGCAATTCCCTAAACCACAGTCCTGTTTTTTCTTAACAAAGCCAAAGGTTTGCAGGTTCTTGCAAAACATAATTTGAACATGAAACATTTTTTTTGAAGATTACTTTTTGGCATTTTACCATTACTTGACAGACTCAGGCAAGAAACACAGAGAAAGCGATGAGGTGTATGATACCCAGGGCAGCACGTTTATGCTTTGTAGCCACAAGGTCATCTGATGCCCCAAACAGATTTGACATTGATGCATTGTGGTCAACAGAGCTGTCGGCAATGATGTGAATGTTACTATTCCAAAAATAAATAAATAAAAAATACAGTTTCACGCTTGAAAAAATGATCTGGCAAAGGACAGTTGTCTGGATCATTGAGAGAAAGTTGGAAGAAACATCTCAAATAGATACTGGTCCATTGTTTGGCACCCATGTGTGACAGCCTTCATCTATAAAAATAATATGAATCACTCATTCAGGGTTTGGTTGCTGACTCCTTTCTCTGGGTCCAACACGGGTCCAACATTGGCTCAACATTCAGGTATGCAGCTAGAACGGAGACGTGTGACGTTAACAGATGACTAGGTGTTGACAGTGAGTGGCAGGCAGACTACCTTTTTCACAGTTCACTTGGAGATTCATTAAGCATTTTGGACAGGCTCCTTTGGAAAGACCTTGCTTTGGTGTAATCTGATCTCCGGCCTGAGGGATACTGTAATGTTTTTACATGAATCGCCCCAAACTACGGGTGAACGCTCTGTCACAGGCCAGGGGAGAGAGGGAATAGTAGGGAGGAAAGGAATAGGAAGATGGGAGGACATGTTTGTGTCTGAGAAGCTTGACAGTCTTCTCGCCTTCTCGAATGACAAATGGCTCATCCTGCAACTCACTTTCTATTTGAACCAGGTTCTCAACTTTTTTTTTAATGCCTCCCCTTCATCCCTATGTTGTGACAGGCCTCTAAATTGATTAAGCTGTGCCCCAGGATCTGACACTACAGCGTGTTGCCTTCTATTTGTTGATTACTATTGATTTTCTTTGATACTTCATTTAAAAATCAATAGTCAGAGCAGAAGAAAAATAGGCACAGTTTACACATACTTTAACATACTATTGTGCAACAGAGAAGGCCGCAGTTTTGGCAGTAGCCGTGATGGCAGCAGCCAATTACGAGGAAAGCTCTTAACAGGTGAAAGAGAGAGGCCCCAGATCGATTCTAAGCTTTCTTCTCCAATCACAGAAAGTGGCCATAAATTAAAGCGCATCTGTTTTGTTCTGAAGACAGCCATGAAGCATGGTGGCAACTTTTTTTTTTTATTTCTTGGTATCCTTTATTCTTTATACAACCCCCTCCCCACTTCTGAAATAGCTGCTCTATCCTCCATCATTACATGACAGACAGTAAGGACAAGTGTCAAATAACAGGCAAACAGTGTGCCTACAGCATGATATATCAGTGAAATTTGACCTCTCCCACCACATTTGAATTTACAATGGGAGTGTAAAGTAATTTACAGTAAGTTATGTTATTCCACTCTTCGGATCACCCACTCTAGCTGTATTACTCCAGAGTCATTATGTATGAGGTTTCTGTGTATTTTCCACAAAACAAGAGTAGAACACATTCTGAGTCAACACTGAAATTCATGGAATTGTTCAAGGATTATTATTTTTTGTTAGCAGTAACAGTAAAAATAATACTTATAGTGTGTAGGATTTCAATTTGAGGGTAATAAAGATGAAAGGGACTGACGAATGTGGTGCAACAAAACTGAAATGGATTCAATTGTAGATGCGGTTAAAGTTCACTTGACTTCTGACTTAACACACACAAACACACATTCACTAATGGTCTCTAATGGGAGCTGCAAACTTGAACTCTGCTAATTGATGGACATGTAAATTATTCAGTTTTTACTCTCAGATAAAGTCGAGCAGCTTTTTCATATCGAATATACTGAATGTGAATATTCGCAGAAATAAATACTTATTGGTTTCTTTTGTAAATAATATGAGGAAAATGTGAACTAAAGGGTAGTTGCAAGTAAATTGTAGAATTTATTTTAGTTCACATGAAAGCAATAGGTTAAAAAAAAACAAAAAAACAACTGACGCCTGACACAAAATTTATGGACTCACTGTGTTGGTTATTTATTCAACTCATCTGGTTCCTACTACAACTAAAGTCTTTAAAGATGACCTTAGCATGAATGAAGATCTCCTATTATAATCCCATCAATTCTTTGTTCTCTTCTTTAAACAACAGCTGACATTATAGTCTGTCCAGATGGTGGATTCAGACAAATAACTTAATTTTATTGGCCATTTCTTTCTGCTTTAACCTGTTAGTGGTTTTTAGTATCAATCAAACTCCGGTTTTGTTTCTAAAATATCAATTGCAGTGATAATTTATACATGATAGTGAATATTTTGGGCATAAACACACACACGCACGCACGCACGCACGCACACACACACACACACACACAGAACCAAAAGCATAATCTTCTGCTTTCAACCCACATCACTTGATCATTTTTGGGATTGCACTTGGGTCCTGCTAAACTCAGTATGGTAAACTCATTGCAAACAGTTGCCTAATACACATTAAACAGGCAAACAGCAACTTTAGGAGTCGTCTTTTTATCCACCTAGCCAATATTAATTAATTTGTACTTTTCATCTGGCCTTCCTCCATTATGTATACACCGCTTAAGGGTCTTGTTGGGGGGCTAGAGTCTATCCCAGCTGCAGGCCCACACACAGAGACAAACAACCAAGCACAGACACACTCACATTTGGGCTATGAACAATTTAGAATCACCAATTAAATTAACCTCAGCACATGTTTGGACTGTGGGAGGAAGCTGGAGAACCCTGTGAAAACCGCACACAGAAAGATCCCAAGCTCAGGCCGGGACTCGAACCAGTGATCTTTTTGCTGTGAGCTGAAGGTACTGCTAACCACCAAGCCACCCTGCCTCCATCAACTGGTCTAAAAATCTCCACTGGCTTTTAGTCCAGTGGGCTACGCTTTATAACTGTCTGCGGGTTCCTCACTTTGATGAACATCTCCCACATTACACACACCCATGTGATCCATTGCTAATATATCAGTTACTGTGTTTCCATAACGCATTTTTCTGTGCAGTTTCATGCATCTCAGTGGGGACGGAAACACCTTCAATAAATAAGTTAAAAAAACATTCAACTCACATGAGTGATCAGCTGTTTCTGCTTCTAGACACTATGAACAGCATGACACATGACCAATACTAGCTGAATGAAACAATGAAAGAATAATTACAACTGGGAAATTTAAAGAGAAAGAAATAAAAAACTCTTATTTTATGTCATAGCAGGCCAAATGGACTGATTTTACTTTTTGTACCTCTTCAAAGTTTTTTTGAAGGTCAGAAATACAAGAATTTTGGCCCTTTATAGTTATGCTTATTATAGATATACCACCACTTTCAGACTACAATATGCAGCCAAGTTTTTTCACTCCAAAGCAGTTATTAGAAACAAGCTTAATTCTTTTTTTTTTTCTAAATCATTTTATAGGATTTCACAGCAAGTGTCAGCAATTTTAAATGACTGCTCAATATATCAAATATATAAAATGGATAGTTATTGACCAAAAATCTGATCAGATTGACTGTATCAGAACTTATCACTGTTGGTTCCATAAAGTTCTCTCTGTTATGCATTCATGTTCCTCACTCTATCTCTGTGTTTCTTCTTGGATAGGATAGGATATCTGTCATTTGTCCTCAGTTGCACTAATCCTTTTCTCTCATTTCTTTCTCCTGTTCACCTATTCTTCTCTTTCCACCCTCGTGTCACCCCTTTCCCAAAGTCAAGCATGCAGAACAGAGCAGGCAGGTCTTCTCTAGCAGACCAGAACGCTCTGTTCTCAGAGTTCTCACCTTTCACCCGGGGTGAACGTGAGGCGGCATCACTCTGGCCCCCGAGCCCCGCGGAGACCAGAACACAACACCAGCCTGACGAGTCGGGCTGTATGGAGAGTCGGTGGCATGGTGAAAGACACAAGCTTGGAGAAAGAAACCAGGTAGAACAAACAAGTGACCGACATCACAGAAGAGACATAGAGGTGACATGGAGATGTCAAAAGCTGGTTTGAGTGTGAGGTTGTCGAGTTAAGGCCGAGGAGAACAGATCTGTCTTGGGGATGGGTTAGAATATCAGTAAGGATGTTTTATGTTAACTGTGTCTGTATATAGAAATTAAAATGTATATATGACATATATGACACAGTTGGTCTTTACAGTGTTCCTGCTGTGCAACCATACACGATTTCCTAAATAAGTAATTGTAATGTGAGATTACGACTTTTAAAATTTGTGACTCAAAGAAAATCTGATTTGACATATAAACAAGGTATGTCCTGTATAGAAGAATTTATGACCACCCCAATGCGGTTCCGGAAAAAGCACAGATTTCTGTCAAATAAGGAAATGCAGACTCTTTGTTTTTACTACAAACACTTACTGTCGCGTTTAGTTATCCCCATAGGTCCATTCTCACCCAGGAAAAACCCAGATGAGGTAAAAAATCCAAGACCAATATAATTTGTGATGATTTTTTGATGAGTGTTGGACTAAAAGAATAGGATGCAGAAATCACCCAACCTTAGATCCAAGCATACAGTGATTTCTAAGACTGTGCTAAACTACATCAGTCTCATACTACATACCATATCCAACATCATCACACTGCCATAATTACTCTGCAGAATTTGTGTTTGTGTGTGCATGATTGCCTGCCGGCCTGTACACCGGTGTGAGTGTGCAAGTGTGTGCCAGTGGTAGCGACCTTGTCCCTGCCCCCTCCAGCAGGAGTGCCAGATGCTCAGTAATCTGTGTGAAAGGCGATCCACCACTTAATGGGATTGTTTCTGTTACACCTTAAAGAAGAGGCAGCCAGCAGACCAGAGCTGAGCAGTCATCCTCCACAACTGCTGTCCTGGGACCTCAGGTGGACACAGCGGGTGAAGAGACACCACACGAGAGTCGGGTGAGGAAGGAGGGAGGGAGGAGGTTTCACACCTCAGAATCATAAAACAGTGCTGAGCTCCCCTCCCTGCAGAGCACATTGTCTTAAAACAGATGGCTGACATATTGACAAGGAGGAGAGAGATGATATGGTTGAAAAGTGTGAAAACCCTTGAACATATGGAAGCCTGATTATCTCGGTTAACAAATATGTTAGGCTCAAATGAAAAAAAATTAAAAATCATCCAGCTAAGGTAATCTATTAGCAAACTGCTCAAGTAAGAATACAGCAACAATACTTTGACCTCACGACTGCCTCATGCTTTGATCATATTTTCATTATCAAGTTTCAATTACCAGTTGGACAAAACAGGCAACTGTCCCTCTGGGGTCCCAAAAGTTGCAGAATCACTAATTGGTTTTGGTCATTTGAAAAGGTGAAAACCTGCTAGGTAATTTATAATGTTAAAATAGATCAGTCTTTACAGTAAGTTTTGTGGCAGGTCCAGTTAGGTTTTTTTTTTTTTTTTTTTGCATAAAGCTTTGGGCTCGAGTTGTATTGTGGAAAATGGTGAGCTTGTTGACAACAGATTAAAAAAGGTTTATAACTGGACTGCTGGTAAGTTCGTTTGGGAGAGAGGTTTTATGTATGCCACGTTTATTTATGTGATTTCTGGGAAAAGATTTGATGATCTCTCTACTAACTGGTTTTTAGTTTTAAAATGCTGTACCGCTACAAGCTGGTAATTGGCTGCAGTGTGTACATTGTCGCTGAATCTACAATCTATTGACTATTATATGTTAGAAGTGCCATATTCTGTCTCAGTATGTTGCAATTTGCAACAGCCTTTGAAGAAGAAATAAAGATGTAGACAGAACCTCTACTTTAGGTTCAGATCTCAAATTTGGCAGTTCCAGGCATGTTCGGTCAGGTTAGGCTTCGAAAGCTTTTTTTAAAATTTTTTTTATTAAGCTTTAAGTGTGCAGAACTCTATGCTAAAGTACAATAGCAACTAGGCAGGTTCTCCATAATTTTCTGTTTGGGGCATCAGACACATACAACAAAAAGTTGAGCAAAAGTTTAAATATATATAAACCATGTTCATTTATCAGTCACTTTCAGACAAAGTGCAGCAAACAGAACTGCAAAATGTTTAGGACCAATCAAATGCCTGACTTATGACATTGTGTTATCAATAAGATAAGGAACTAAGCATCTTAAGTGCCAAAAATGCTGCACAGCACTCCTGTGTTTAATGCATAGAGAGCAGTAGGTGGGGTCAGGAGGAGCCCAAGAGCAAGTGTTTGCCCTGGAGCCTTTGCACAAATGAATCCAATCTGGTCATAATTAACGAAATATAGTACCATCATTTTGTTGAATATGTCTAATCTAGAATATCTGTATTATTTTTCAGCTAGTCAATATATAGAGATATAAAAAATCACAATAAAACTGAGCACAGGTCACAGAGTTGACTGTTTCATAGAACATAAAACGTAAACCAGTCTTCTCATCTTCATTGTATCCACGGACACGTGGCCTGGGACTGAGAGGTTAAGAGCAAAAGAAAAAACACATGAAAAGTCTGGGATATCGATGAGAAAGATAAAATGAGGCAACAGAATCTTTGTCCTCTGTGCTCAAAGTAACACGAGAATGAGTTTCCTTCCTTACACCTATGGCAGCAGTAAAACTGTCCGTGTCATAACGCCCAGCGTGTCAAAATGATATGTTTAACCATCTCCTGCCTATTATTCAGGACAATAGTCACCTGGGATGGATTTCCTCGCAGTGTGAAATGACAGATTCTCCCTCTTTCTTGCCGAGTGCCCACTCGGCTCAGCGCTCCTCTTCAAAAGGCTTCCACTATGTGTCACCTGTGTAGAATGTAAAGACACATTAGATAGAGTTTCATAGCAGACCTCTATTCATGCTTATGATTGCTTTGTTTGGCGGAGAGATTTCAGTGTCCATAGGCGATGGGAAGGTGGGACCTCTGCTTTATAAATGAGCCGTTGCTTTGTCAACATAGGAGTGGGGTTATCTCAAGCAGCAGCTGAAAGACTGATGGAGTGAGATGATTATCAGTGAAACCACAATATGGTGATTGGGCTGTATGCAAGGAAGAATAAAAGAATAAATAACTGCAACTGTGGACTGAACAATAGATGCAAAGACTAGTAAATTTATAGTGGTGAAAAATAATCTGTAACTATTTTGACAGTCAATTCATTGTATTTGTCCAGCAAAAAGGCCAAACTATTGCTGGTGTGATGTATCCACTGTGCACTGTGAGGGTTTGATTATTTTCTGTTTCATGTGTGGCAAACTTAAGAGTTTTTTGTTTTGGACATTATCTTTGACTGGAGGAAACTGGTGCAGTTGCCTGACATTTTCTAGATACAACAGTTAATTATTTCATGTTAATGGCAAAAACACTGATAGGTACACTGAAAAAAAATAACTAATAACATTTACTTAGAAAAATCCTCGTAAGTTTTTGCATGAACAGATTTTTATTAAATATTACTACTCTAAATCAAGTAAAACTCTTGTCTTTATCAAGTAAAATCTAAAAGCGATTTGTAAGGAAATCTTACTCAACATAATGGATTTTTATATATTTGGTTATATGAAATAATGAAGTAAGGTTTATGTGATTTTTTTTTAGTATTTCTATGTGTGTCATAGAAATACTAAGTAAATTTTATGTGTGCTGATCACTTACAATTATGAATTAATTTAATAAATGTTATTTATATTTTATTCGTTGTATCACTATATTTATTCTTATTACAAAATAATTTTTAAGCACCACATTTGAGTAATAACTACTAGTTTTGTTAAAGTGTATACAGAAAATATGAAAAATCAATAATATACAAATGACAATATTTAACAACTTTGTTTTATTGACAGCCTTTTTTGTCCAAGTTTTACACTTGAAAAAAAAAACAGTAACAAATCAGCAATTCTTGTTGTCATACTATTATAAACTTAAAGTCCTTTCTGAAGGCACAGCTATGAGAAATGGCTGCATAGGTTTTGCAACTGTATTAACATTCATGAACAATTAACGACTTTGAAGCATGTGCAAGAGTTACACAACAACAATACAACTTTATAGCATAAACTGCTATAATGGCAATGGCATACCAAGCTGAACAAAGCTGAATAAAATGTCATCTTTTAAGTTTTGGACAGCAACTTCATTTTCAGAGTTTGTACTTTGGGGGATAGCTTTATTGCGTCTAAATCTAAGAAAAGCTTCTGGAACACTTCAAAAGTGTAACACAGTGTTGGAGGATAAGCATGATTGAGGGAATATATCAGACCCATTAGCAGTGTACATGCCTTTGCAGTATTTCCACATCCAGTCACAACCTCCTTGCCATCAAGAATAAGAGAGACATCTACAGGATCTTCAGCGTAGGAAGCACCAACAACAGCAATCTTCATATTGTGCTGCCAAACGTCCTCAAAGTTGTCCACCTAGAAAAAAACAATAGAGAGGAAGAATTACTTTCACACATACCAAGTGCAAAAAGTGAAAAAAGTGCATATTCTGTAAAAATTTTGAATTCCAAAACTGAATTTGCCATAATGATGACAATAGTTTAGGTACAAGCCAAGGTCCATTTTGAGCATTTTTCCAATAATAAGAAAAAAGTAAATATCGAGAGCTGTTTGTGTCCAAGGCAACTCTAAATAAAGGAAATATTTGATTTTTCCAATGTTTGTTGTTTCTTTGTGGTGAATGTGCGTGAATGGGACGAATACAGACTTTTGCCCACCACATGCAGTGCACATGTGTGGAAATGGTGCGGCTTTGTTTGCAAACATCGATCCGTCCTATTTCAGCACCTTCATGATTATGTACCTGGGTTTATACTGCCTGCTGTTTCTCTTTTGTGACGTCTCATTCAGATATCAAGTATGGCTTCCCCTGTAAAAAAAAAAATTACAGAAAGAAAAATACAAAATTTAGCAATGTATTTAGTTGGCAAACAATAAATAATGTTTATAATTAAATGCTTGACTGACTGAAAGTATCAGAAGTATTTTAGTCCCACGACTTTTCTGCTCTCCCCTTTCCTGAAAGATAGGTTTTAGACCATTTCAAAATTACTGAAATTACATTATTGTGATTGTACGAAATAACTGATAAACAAAAATTAATGAGTCGACATAAAGGTTTTGGAATTTATTAGTGCTGATGAACAGAGACAGGATTCACTGCTTCAAAAAGCCAAATTTAGAGTTTACAAAAAACATAAGACAGACGTAGCATTAATGTGTTATTGTTATTAAGCAATAGTCATATGCATCAGTTGCAATTACGGAAGAGCTTTTTTTGTTTAGAATAGTTACGAGAAAGTGAGACAGTCGTATTGAAAGGCATTGTGTTAATGCAGAAAGTCAAACAAACCGGGGCACGAAGGGCTTAACGGGAGCGCGCGGTCTTCTGTTCACCGCCCAGAGATAAGTTTTAGAATAGAGAGCAAGCTCGTTACAGACCAAAATAAAAGTCATTCTCGTGCAGTCTCAACACACCCGCCATCGTTGTAATGGTTAAGAACACGTGACACGGCAAAGCATGATGGGAACTGTAGTATTTACCGCAACAGTTGCGACACTTGCTAAAAGTGTATGGATTTGGACTTCGCGTTAATTGTTTTCAATTGTTTGCATTCGGTTCTGGCCTGTTGCTAATAGCATAAAAGAGAGTAACGTTACAAAGTTAAAGCACCTGAGTGTTTTGTGCTTTGCTAGAGAGGCTTGTGAATATGGCATTAGCGTTAGCGTTAGCAGTTTAGCTAACGCTAGCAAACACGTGACACACAAAACAGGCCAAACAAATTAACAGTGGATAATTTTAAAAAATACCACACAATATTCAAGGCCTGCACTTCACTAGCCGTGTAATTCGTCAAAGAGTGCATATTTGTGGTTCATGTATGTTCGCAGATCTCCACATAAGAAGAATAATAGAAGAAAAACACATACATATTACATATAACCTTTTGCAATAGCTAGCGTTAGGCCTAGCGTCACTTGTGTACAATCCCGCTGACCAAATTCAAGTCTGCAATAATATACAACTCATTACTGTCATATGATAAACATAAATGAAAAGTAGTTACTTGCCTTGGTTTTCAAATTGCACCTTGACACAGCCACAACCGCTTCGACTGAATTCGCTTTTGTCTGGTCAAAAGCCTTAACAGTCTATTAGCTTGGATCCCGGTTTGAATTGGTCCCACTGCGTATGTGCCAGTTCAAACTTGACACTTGATTTTTTTGAAGTAAATTTTACTTGTGGTTACAAGAAGGAACAAACACATTAATGCTATATTTACAGTAATTGTTACAGTTGTTATGCAGTTCATTATTTTACATAATTAAATTACATATTAGCACACAATTTTAAATGACAAACGTTAATAAACATTGAGACCTAATTTTACAGAGTAGGAATTATGTGATTTTGTACAATAAAAATTAGTACACCCAAAAGTAATTTTTTTCAGTGTACAAAACGAATGATAGATGGTTAATGAGAGCGCAAAATTTCAAGTGAGTATCTAAACCAGACATACAGTATTGTGGGCATTCAGTAAGACTATCCATTATTCTGTCTTTTGTAAAATGTAATAGACTTCAGAACATTTTTCATTTTCAGAGGTTTTACTTATTACACTGGCTGTGCACATTACTTGGTAAGTGTCATGATGAACTTTCAATAAAGTTCACATATCTTCTGTTACATGCTATAGCAAAGAGAATAACAAAAGACTGTTTTGCCTTGTGCAAAGCCCAGACATTAAATCAGACAGTGCATTTTAAAAACGCCATCCACTGGAGTGCAGGGGACAAACTTATAGATACTGAATTTTTTTTGTGTAATTTTCTTTTGCCATTTTAAGTCTTTATGATAGATCCAGTGGAGATCTGAAATGAGGGGAGAGAAAGAGACAAGAAATTGCAACAAAGCTCTTCGGCAGGACATGAACTTGCGATGTTATGATTCATGACTGGTGCCTGAACTGTTATGTCTCATATGCTGTGAATTTTGGATTATATATTAAATGTGTACTTTTTTTCCGCTACATTTGAAAGGTCGCTTAAATTTTGAATTAAAAGCAAAAACATTACAACAGATTAAGTTAATCCTGGTGACTGTAATAACTCTTAATAGTGAGAAATAAAATGTCTAACCTAGAAGTAATATACAGTGACCAACTAAGGCCACTCCAGGTCTATAACATCAGGCGAATGAAAGGAAAAACATTTCTTCAGCACAAAACAGAACACTGAAAGTACTTAAGGCTCATTTAAATATTTTAAACCACATTTTAAAGTTTCTCTTTACTGTGAAAGATAGACACAGAGACAGACGCACAGTAGAATGAGTGAAGACCTGTGGGTCACAAGGGAGGGGTTTGGGGCCACAGATCAGGGGTCCCGTTCCTTCTCCAGCCTTTTCAATTAAGCCCCAGCACACTGGTAACAATTTATGAACATGACCTTCCAACTCTCCAGCTCCCACACTCAGCCCTGGGAGCCAACCTCTCCCACCCCCCCCCCAACTACATCAAACCAACCCCCGTGCCCCTCTGACCCCCTGACCCACAGCACATACCCCATCTTGACAAGACAAACCTCATGTCACACATGCAAAAGCACAAGTGTATTATGTATGTATTCATACAGGCGCAACTGCACACACGCTCAGACACACAAAATCAGGTCCCCAGTGTTCACTTTGAGGGGTCAGTGCTTATTCTTTAGCACAGGCTCAAAGGTGAGTAATAAAAAAATCCAATACAGTAAATGCACGGGGTCACCAGCATATCAATATATAATACAGAAAGGGGACAGATGACAACCCATAAACCGATGGAAAGCGATTGAATTCTCTGTTTCTCCCTATCTCGCTATCTCTGGATGCATCAATCTGCAGCTGTTGATAATTGAATTAAGAAGGAGACGTGATTAACAAGTTCTTCAAAAAAGCTGGAATTGCCTGCAATCTGACGCCTGGAAACCTTGATGGGCTTCTTTGGGAGCGAAAACTATTTGTGACATCTCCACAGTTCAGCCAGCTGTCTTCATTTTAATTAAAAATCTTTCACGGGGGTAAGAGTTATGGAAGGTACAGCGAGGGCTTCTGGCAGCAGCGTGAATGAAATACCACATAACAAATTGTGTGTGCGAATAGAGTAAGCAACAGCTACATCAATCGGATGTGACGGAGGATGCGATTTCCCAAAAAGGGGGCATACTGAGGCAGCCAATGCACAGTAATGCTGGACAACTTTATTGAAACTATGAAAGTTTATATGATATTATGGGACCTGCTGTCATTAACCTGAGCTCATTGCATTACCAATAACTTTACTGTAGAGCTGTTTGACTTTGGGAGGACTATTATAGATGTGCGTTTCATATCTTGACTTTTATTCAACCTGAAACATGAAGTCAGACATCTATTAGAAGAATTACATCAAACAGAAAAACTGGCACTAAAAGGCTGTGAATTTTATTATGCTATAAGAAACATATGTTTCTGATTTCACAGTGTTTTAATTCTTTTTATCCTGAAACGGTTTACTTTTTCTGTCTACTTTGAGGCTGTGAGCTACATAGCAATCATACAGAAGCAGAACTCACTGACTTTACAATTCTTGGAAGCTTTATGGTGTTTTTATCCACATATACCTGCTGATAACCTTAGAAGTGAGAGTTCACTTTGTAGTTTTCTTGCTTAGATGTGGGCTCATGTCTTGGCCTGCTGCAAAGACAAAACAAGTTCACTTTCTTATGTTATTATGTGAGTTGACAGCACCAAGAAGATAAGCACATTAAGAACACAAAGGGCAGAATTATACTCTACATTAAGAATATAAGACAGACACCAGAATGTGGGAAGAAGCTCCAGTTGCAAGGGTAATCATATGAATAAAATGAATGCTACTGGCACAAGCATCAGACAGGCATGAGATTGTTCATCACAAAATTAATTGTCATATTAGTTCTGATCTCATTGCTTATTATGTCATGTCTGTGTGCAGCAATGAATATAAAAAAGACAATATGCTACTGTATGTCTACAATATACGGACCGTGGCAGTAATCCGAGACACCTGTGTTTAATGACTATGTATGTGGGGGCCACATTTGCAAATCATTTTAAATACCAATGAATGAGCCATAACTGACTGACCTTGCTGTGAGTCTGCTAACAATTACATCTTATCTTATCTCAGATAACATCACCTCTTTCAACAAAGTAAGAGACGAGATATATATATATATTTCAAAGTGTGTCCGTTCTGCATGGCAATGAGGAAGGTCAGTTTTTATAGTTGGTTCTTACCAGCTTTTTATTATGCAAAACAAATTTTACTCTCTGCGACTGAACTGTTGCAGTCTGTCATCTTTATTCAAGTTCACTCTCCCAAGACCTCCATCAAACTCCCCACTGCTCCTTAATAGACTGAGGTCCTCTCAGCGACACCATAACTCACACACTCATCTCTGCTAAAGCTATTGTTCTCTTTCCTTTATCACTGCGGCAACACTGTCCACCCTCTGCTGCCGAGATGAGGATTCGGGCATCTGTTATGAATGAGTTTAAGTTTTTGATCACATGTCTTAATTAGCATTAACTCAGTGTCAGTTCAGTCTTCAAACATACTTAGTCACTACTGCCTTCACACAAACAGCCAGACATCAGAGGGATGCACCAAAGATCAAACGCAGGCCTCGGTCATAACGGGGTCCAGCGCGGTGCATGTCATTAATGTGACCCTGGCAGGGCAGTGGAAGGGGAAGTAATGAATTAGAGTGGAGCTGGGGAAGGCATTAGAGATTAGGTAGCAGAGAGGGCTCCACTGAGGAGCAACTGCAAGGGTCAAGGGTTAGACATATACCACCAACAGTTGTCAGACAACCTCAGCATGTTTAGTAAGCACATATCTGCTTATTGTGAAAAAAATAGAGTAAATAGACTCTCCAGATTCTCCTCCAAAGCCCAAACCCATTGATTCATGAACTTTTTTTTTGTTCTAGAAAGCGGTTTGTTTTACGGAAAACACACAGAAATCATTTTATTTTGAAATGTACTGAATATTGCCAGTTATGGTAGAATTTCTGCTTATGCTGCCTCCAGGCTGCATGGATGAAAACAAGAAAATCATAAAATATATCATCGAGTTCTCATGAGCAAATTCATGACAGCTCATGCAGCTTTTGATACAAATACCTTGCAAAATTACAATCGACCATGTGGGGGGAAATGACTAAAAAATAATTAATAAGTTATCACATGAATAAATTAATTATTTGAAGAGTTTAGGGAAAAGGTTTTAATTTAGTGTGGGTTTTTTTCAGAATAGAAATTACATTACAATCAGGAATAAAAATATGATACATTTGACTTATAGTACACAATAGGAAATGTCTGTCATTGATTTTTCATAGCTATGTAAACAAACGAAATTATTTTTCTGTGTTTTGCACTAGAATTAACCAAATATTCTACATGGAGTAACTTTTAGTGCAGCCACAGTGGTCACAAGCATTTTTTCCCATACCCCTATCCAACTGTAACTCTTCCTTTAAAACTAAATAAATGCAAGATTCATTGCTCTGTGGATCTGATCCTTCCCCTCTCGAATGTAAAGAAGCACTCTCAGGACCCTGACGAGGTATAAATTGTGCAATACTCCGTGAGAAAGACCTCACTCTCCCTCCCTGCCCGGCTGCCCTCGTAGGTGCGATAAGTAAAGCATCCCTATAAATCTGGTGATCATCAAAGAAGTTCTGCTTCCAGGCATCGCAACCACAGACTCAGATCTGGGAGGCGGAGAGGTCAGCCACAGAGCCTGACTCACACAGAGGCCGTCAATAACAAATTCTTTCCCCGACTGTCCAGCTCAGATCACCGGCTTCTTCTGATGCATCGTTTTGTTATTGTTACAGTGAAACATTACACACAGTACAGCCGCACTGATGATGCCGTAAATGATGACCGGCCTCAGACGTGGAACTCTGAGTAAACTTCGGAGGTCAGTAGGGCTTGCTGTGATGTAATTTCCTGCTGCACTGACGATAAGTGATGGTGTATGTTTACTGTTAGTCACTGGATATATCCTTTGTTGACACTTGTTCAGGGTGCTTTATAAAAAAAAAAAAAACTCCCGTGACTGTGCAATAACAGACTATATGGAATATCTAAGTGATTGTCATGACACTGGAGTTGAAATTCTGTTTTTCCATTAAGATACATCACAACATTTAATAATAAACAGCACACACTGTAATTTTATTATAGCATTTTACAAAAATATATTATGCATTTGTTAGTTCTTCAACAGCTACAGGATTTACACTGGAAATAGTGTATTTTTTCCATTACAAAGGCCTGAATTAGCAGCTAAGCTAGTGCATACCAGTGGCTTGAAAGGGAGTAAGCCTGTTCTGTTAATAATTACGGTGCAGCGGATACACACACCACACGTTTTATCCTCATTAGAGTCCATGACTTTTACAATGGCATTTCATATAGCTTCAGATGAGGAAGCTGTTGTCTTGTTTCCTCTAACATTTTGAACATATAGAAAGATGTCTATATGTCTTATGCATATTGTTATAAAAATATTACAGTTTGAGTTACTCATTTCAGTAATGTGTTGACAGTTTTTTGATTTCCACATTTTCTGCAGTTGTTTAAAAATACTTTTGTGCGTTATCTAGTGTTTGTTTAATCACTTTACATGTTTTCCAGAAACAAATCTATACAAAATGCTGCAAATGGCCTTTAAAACATACAAACCAGCACAAAAATCTCTGCCATACCCAATCCATTTGTATTTGTACATGTGTGTGCAAGTGTGTTTGTGTGGCTTATGAATAGGGCCAATTAAAAACAAATAATTATTACAATAGGTTGCTGTTATTACAACACCTAATGGCCCTGTTCATTTACCAATCTTCTGATTGAAAATAAAATTAATTATCTAGCATATTATGGTGACTCTTTCCTCTTAAATTCTATTAAAACAACTGAATGCCTACTACCCGAGGACAACAGAAACCAAAGAAGGTTTTGTAACAAAAGGAAGAAACAGCATTGTCACTCTTCTCCAAATAATAAAACACTGTAAACACAAATACTCTCGCAGAAAAATACAATTTATTATCTTGGTAATGCAAATAATAACCTGCTGAAAATTCATAATAACTTATGTAGAAAAATGTTTGGATTGTTTATCATCCTGTCATCTTCTTATCAGTTTTTGCAAATATGAAAACTGTGGCCTTCATAGTCACAAGAGAAGCTTGAATGGTGTGAGTTCTCTTTGAACCGGCTGTGCAGCCATGGCTAATGTCAATTAAACAGAGTGGCTTAGTGACTGTGACCTAAAGATGATCGCTGGTGTCAGCTGCTGGCCAAGGTCACGCCACAGTGTTAACAAGATTTGATCCTCCGAGCTCTCTGTTGCACTTTCCTCGCTCCTCTCATTTTATCCTTTCTACTTGTCCTGTCTCCTGCGCCGATATTTCACTGTCAGGTTGTTGTTGCTCTTGGTTTTTGTAATACACACACACACACTCTCTCTCTCTCCTCCATCCAGTTTAATGTCTCTCTTTGTCTCGCCTCGAACTCCTCTCGTCTACCGGATCGTTTTAATCAACAAGATGCCGGGTGACATTCATTGTCTCAGCCATTCCATTTTGCTCCATTGCAGATAAATGTTGTGCCTGTTTTGATTTGTGGCTTGCTGTCTCAGTTTTATAAGCATCAACATAAAAGATCATTTATCACCAGAGCCACTTCGTGTTCAATGAATGTAGTTAAATACTCATTTAAATATGTTCTCTGCCATAATAAGAGTGCAGGGACCAACCTCTCTGTCAGCTCCTAAAACAATGTAAATGTAGCACCTCATATGTATCACTGATTGCAGATTACACATTATCTAACAAGGCATAGAAATGTGGCTAAATTCTATATTTTTTTGGCTAAAAATCCTGGCATGATTTAATGTACCAGAGTATAAATTTTCAACAAAATGACTATTGCTCTGTCCACTGCCTAAAATTTGAAATACTGTAAGCTCAAATCTGATCTTTTTCAAGCTGATACTCTGACATTTGGCAATAAAAAAAGCAAAGATGTGATCTGTTTTGTTCAGATGTCTCAGCCAGTGATAGCAGTGTGACAGTGATCCGGCACGAACAAAAGAATCTGAAGCCACTAAATGGAATTCAACCATTGGTAATTTGGTTATATCCATGTGTGAGGTGTATTGATGAGATTTGTTGCAGTCCACTTGTAGAGGTATTTACCACACATCACATCTTTTTTCACCTTTTTGTCATGTAAAATGAAAAATAGCACTGTTAGTTGTTTAGGTGTGGTGATGCACTTTCGCCTCACAGCCAGAAGACTTTCTGTGTGGAGCTTGGATGTTCTCCATGTGCCTGTGTGGGTTTTCTGTGGGTACTCCAAATTCCTCCCACAGCCTGATGACATTCAGGATAGGTTATTCTAAATTGTCTCTAGGTGTGAGTGTACCCTGCCTCTGACCCAGGGTCAGCTGGGATAGGCCCCAGTCCTTCTATGGATGGATGGATGAATGTTTAACTGCACTCACACACATTTTAATGTGTTCGTGATGATTGGATGCCAGCTCAGTCTAACAGTGGGCAGAGCAAATGTTGAACTCCACATATTTAAAACAATGAGCTCTGAGGGAGAAGTTTATCAGGTCAGGACAGTATGTCCCATGTACAATTAACTTCCCCTGTGTTTCCCTATATGGCTAATGAAAATATCTGCTCTAAAGGGCACCAAATTAATGTAAGTAATGTTTTCATATTATTAGGAAAAAATATTGGATTAGAATTCCAAAATAACTTCCTATTCTAATTGAATCATCTAGTGTTTCAAGTCCACTTGCACCCCAACTGCCATACTTAAGCAAAGAAATGAGTGTTTGTACAATCTTAGCTAAGACTAGCTGAAACTTACAGATTGGGAAAACCTCACATAAAGACTGCTTCCCTCGGCTCTCATCGAGACGAAGGTCAATAAACTGTACGACTGCATAAATACGTCAGCAACACAGAAAAAACTGTGAAGTAACCATAAAACTGCAAAGTCATTGTAGCTACGCTTTTTAACCTGTAAACCATGTGAGTGTGCAGAAACTGTTCTGTATTATTGCCCCAAAACAAACACTGTGGCAACCAGATGCTTGCCCTGTTTATATGCACTTTTAAAAGATAGTTTACATGCAATTTGCACCAAAAAGGACAGGAAATAGTGGATTTTTGGTGTGATTACAGACAGAGAAATATGAACAGATAGAATTTTAATGTACAGGTGTTTATCTACTGCTGTGTCCCCTTCAGGTGACACACAGGTGACATCATCTGTTGCTGATGTCAGTTATAAATATCCAGCGTGTTTAAAAGATATTTATAGGAACAGCTGGCGATAACAGACGTTAAAGACTCAGAATTAGAAACTTTACACATCACAAACTGCTTGATTTTCTCTGCTGAGTGTCAACACCAACTGACCCAGACTGAACCAGGATCAGCCGTCACGGCCAGCAGACATAAAGTGTGTCCCCGCCTCTAACAAGACTTTTTCTCAGAAGGGCTGTGAGTGTTTCAGTAGACAGAAGCCACAGTTACTGACTCATCATCAGAAAATCCATTTATTTTCATCAGGCTCACAAACAGCCATACGTCCATCTCTGGTAAGTGATGCTTAGATCATCACTCAGGCTCAGTAAAATGATTACTCTGCTCAACAAAGACATTTTTATGACAAGAAAAACAAACACATTTTCCAATAAAACAGTGGTTCGACAAACAAGCAGGCATACAAATGTTGAACTACTCAAACAGCAAGTAGCATACTGTTCATTAAATACATAAGCACAGAGTCAGGCAAAATGGACACACGTGATGTCATGCAGAAACACAAATACAGATATAAAAGCTTACATCCCACATGTTTTTTGTTGGTCAGAGGCAGCGCCAGTATTATCTTCAACATCAGCAGCAGCAGCAGCAGCAGCATTAGAGGCTTCACCAGGCTGTACAGGTCTCACTCAGATGATGTGATTATCTGCTCCACTGGTCACTGTCTCCTGGCTGGTTGGCTGGCTGGAACATATTAGCAACTGGGATGTTTCTGCCTGGCAGGGCCACCACCCTGTGTGCGTGTGTGTGTGTCTCTGTTTGTGTGTGGTTGTACTGGTTGGCTGGAACACATTAACAACCTGAAAATTTTTGCCTAGCAGGGCCAGTGCTTCATAGTGCTTCATTTCTGTCATGAGAGGAAAGAATACGTTAAAAAGCAGAGTAGAGCCAGAATATTTCTATATTTGAGTGACTCCGTATTCGTGCTTGAACATGCATGTGTATTTTAATTTGCCTGTTTTGTTCGCAGGTATTATGCAAAGTGAGATAATTTCTTTTCCTGAGAAATGAGAAGACCTTGGTTTACCATTAACTTTAGGTTTGTTACGATGAATTATGACATCAAAAGAAATAAAATCCACTGGAGGTCGTCATGTGTCATTACCACAAACACAGATGTTTATGTGCATCATCCATCCGTACAGTGTCAATAAGAAGGACCCCTGTGGACGAAGCAATCGCACCAATATTCTCTCAGTCAGTGAAGCAGTGAGATGAGACAGTGATCAGTCAGACGAAATGGACTGCCGGAGCTCCCTGGCGGCCCACCAGAGGTTTGCTCCAAGACACAGCAGCACTGTACAAGAGCCTTTAACACACCTGCATGCTTCACTGAAAGCACCGCAAGTGTGAGTATCTTAACCAAAGCTCATGAAACATGAATACCCTCTTGAAAATATGTTAAAGGTTGCATGGTCCATAAATGGGTGTTTAGAATGCAACCACATAGCTGAAAAAACTTGTCCTTCCAGGTAATTTATAAGTGTAAATCTGAGTCCATCTTAAATTTTGGGCACATATTTTAAATAAACTCCACCAATAATTTGTAATGTTTCTCAAATCTCTTACTGTCAGAAGAATTTTAGTCATAACAAACACCATAAATTGAGTATTTTTCATTTTCATCTATAGCATTTATCTAACTTTATCTAACTTACTGTCATAGCCTTTTCCACAAAACGTAGCTTAAGCCTTGATTGTACTTGAGGATGCACACACGACGTGCAAAATCATTGTTTACTAGTTTTCTAGTATGTAGGAGTCCATTCCTTACCGCACAGTAGGTTGTATCCATAGTGTTTGGGTGCAGATGATGGAAAGAAAGTGAAAATCTAGGCACCTCCAAAGTACAGCAATGACTACTTCAATTACAACTTCTTTAATGATAAGTTATATAGGTATGAATGATGGAGAATCTCCTTGTATGGAGAAATTTGGGGCTGTGTGTGGATCCTCATGGCTTGAGTGGAAGATGAAATTTGTATGACGTTTTCCCTTGTGGATACACGCGAAAGCATAAACTGACCTCAATGCTGGTGTTAGGCTGAACAATTTTCCTGACAATTGTTTGTGTATTTGATATATTAAATGAACTGAAAATAAATCAATCATTGAAAGTAAAACTGAAATATTGCAAGTGAAACACAATGCCATTGTCCTCAATCCTGTCTAAAATAATTTCTTTCCATTTTTGGAATAACTCAACATCACTCTCATGCTGAATTTTATTTAGACATCCTAACACAGCAGTCTATCAAAGCCATATTCTATGTTCAGTGGAGTACAGTAGCTCCTCTGTCATGACATCTCCTCTTCAGTGTGGGATTTTACGATAATTCACTATACCTTGAGAATCAAAGCTGTTCAGACATTCACTGTGGAGGCTCGGATATTATCCTGTCATACATAAGAACATTACAGCCTTGTATGTGCCTTGCCAGAGGGTGTTTCTGCTACGTCTTAAGACTCCTCACTGAAGCTGTAGCAGAAGATTTCAGAAAATCTTGTTAGTTCCTGACAATTAATTTAAAGCACATGTGGGAAAAGAGCTCAGAGAGGGCAACAAGAATGAGTGGTAAAGAAAGATAAAAATGGGGAGATAAAGTGGAAGAGATAAGGGAAGGAAAGGAAGGTAATAGAAAGTCAGATATTGGTTGCTATGTATCCTCGCCCAGCAGCCACCTTAGCCAACAGGCTATGAAGGAGCTCACTGTTTGCTTCTGTGGCCAATTTTACACCAGCCAATAGCTTCTGGATGACTTTCACTTAACCGCTTTCACGCCTCTTACTGTGGTTGTTGCTCGGCTGTTGCTTTTGCCAATGTAGTCGTCAGCCTTCTCTCAACAGATATCAGTCTACAGAACACTATAGTGTTAAACTTATGGAAAGGTCTCTCTCTAAAGCCACACCTCTGTCAACATATTACCAAGAAATGTGTTGCCTACAGTGCAAAGTCGACACACTCGTCTTTATGTCTATTTAACTCCCTTCACACAGCTCCTTGGCTGTAGTAAATCGCCTCCAGCCTTTGGTTTGTGTCTACAGCACAACCGCATGTAGGAGCATCAGGCAGCACACACAGACCAACACACAGTACACAATAAAACCCTCTATTCCTGTCCTTCTAGTGCCTCTCCTGCAGATACCAAACCACCCTCTCTTACCACAGGGACTGAGGGTGTGTTTGACATCAGATGGTATGAATTATTTGCTGGAGTCTCATCTAGGACTTCTTAACATCTTGGGTTTTTTTGAGGTGAAATATTTATAGGGTCAGTGTTAGCCAGCACAGAAGGGCACCTCACTGCTCTGTTGTTGTGTGTTTGTGAGGAAATGAAGGCAAACCACAAACACAAGGGAGTGGATCTCTCTGCTAGATGAGTTCTGACTGCTCTCTCATGTGTTATCAGCACTGACGAGTCGGCTATGGTTATGTTAGTTGTCAGAAAGGCTTAGATCAGGCCACGACGAGAAGCTCTTCATGAACACAAACGGTAAGAGATAGGCCGTCTCACTGTGCTGCAGTCTGCCAAGACTCATATCATCTCTGCTCGAGATGAAACCTCATATCTCCAAAAGAGAGGGTCCAAATAAAGCAGAGAATTTTTACTTACAAGCTGAAATTACAGTTATCAATCTTGCTAAACTCCACGTTTTGTGCAGTTTTGATACCACTCACCTCAGATCTCATTGATATCTGGAGACGTTTTTTCTTAGACTAATGCAATATTTTGACTTTAAGTACTATATGGATGGACAAGGTTAGGTTTATAGAACGCATGGCACAGTAATATGGCACCAAGAGTTATACTGTACATAACATGCAACTTATTCTAGCTTCAGAAAGTATTCATTACAATAACTCTTAGTAAAGTCATTCATTAAATATGTTGCATCTTTCATCTATTCTAAAAATAATATAGAATAGTTGTATGTCTGTGTCTATGATTCATGTAATTTCACATTGTTAGACTTTTGCAGTTAAAACTATGCTTTCTTTTCATATCAATGTTTAGAATAAAATTACGATCTGACCACATCTGTATGATACATATTGTATGTTTTAAGTCCTATCGTCATTTAAAACCATGATGTTACCTCTTCTTCTCAGACACTTGTCTGTCTGGTTACAGCCTTTCAGTCAGCCAGTGCATTTTCCACCATCGTATCAATTTACAGGCCACTAATTTAACATCGTTACAGCTCATTAGCCTGAAATGTATCAGTGACCTCAAATTAAAGACACAGTAAATAGCAATTAATAAAGCTAAGTGAAGAGACTTTAACTGCAAATAACTTGATGAAATTCCTCATTTGTTTATTTTTACAGAAGCCTCAGTGAGATAATAGTCTGTGATGAAAGGTGAGCTTGCACTGCATATCCATCAGCAGCGAGATAATATTAATGCTTCAAGGGCATTTATGTTTTATAGGTTTCAACTTCCAGGCCTTTAAACAGTGTTTTAGTAAAGCATGAAGTTGTTATGGAGGCTAGTTGTCTGAGTCACATGTTTAGTTTTGAAACACTTATCCTCTCGTTGACAGATGAAACTAGAGTTTTTTCATGACAACCCCAGACTCAGGCCACCTAACAATAGCACCCCCCCGACAGTCTCTCACCCCCAACAGAAGGTAAGTGGGACAAGGAGAGACGGTTATCCTTCACTGAATACCAGCCAATAATTGTTTAATTAGTGAAAATATGGTGCTACTGGAAGACTGTGATGTTTATGGATTATTCTCTTACAGTGCTACAGACATAATAGAGCTGGAAAGGTATTAATGGCAGGGAAATGTTTAAAATGTATGTTAATTATTAATGATTATATGAATAGATTGGGAAATAAAATTATAAAAGTAACAAATCCTCCAGTTTTGATCAACATCCAACAACGTAAGTCCATCTGACACTCATTAATTCTTGATACTCCAGCTGTGTAGGAGAACACAGAGAGAAAAAACAACTCCAAATACCAGAGAAAAAGATGTTTTGTACCTATGTCTTTTCCTTATTTGAATCAAGTACAAATTTTACAACACTGGATAAAAGTTGGGTAAGAGACACTTATCTATTTTTGTACATGTTATGAGTGTGTTTTGTTTGGGTGGCTTTTCAGGGACCTACTGGAGAGTTGAAACATTGCTGGGCTGCCTGTCCTTGTTGCCACCTAATCTGGAGTCTTACCCCACACTAAGAGAAAGAGCCAGACCAGCTTCCTTAGATTAGTATCAATCCCTGAAGGCTATTAAAAAGCCATTTGTCTCAATATAAATGGCAGGCAGTCATATGCAGCCCAAGTGTTGCTTGTTTTATTTTAACCCTGTAGAGTCTGTCTGCCCTAACGCTGCTTGTGCTACACTGGAGTCCAAGTGGTCTTTTAAAACCACATATCTTAGACATGTAAAGATGTATTTTAGATTAAATCAAAGGATGTAATTATGTAGACAAAATGACCACAGCTTGAATTCACCATAAAAGTTCCTGTCAAAATGGGAGTGACATGGGAAGAATGGCACAAAAAACAAAAAAATCATGTTTTTCCTCCCTTATCCTACGAAATTAATCCCTTCCGTCCGAGATGAACTTGTAAATTCAGTAGACATAGTGCAGTTTATTAATCAATGCAGTTTGTAACTGATAGTTAGGCAACTGGGAAACGTTAACTTAGATGGGACACAGTTACAGTGTGTTTGGGGAATTGATTGATATTTTCACGGGCTGCATCAGGTTTGATGCACTTTGATATAAATGTTTTAGATTGCAACTTTAACAGTAGACACCAATGCCCTCCTTTTATTACGCTTACATTAAAACTGTGATCTATGGTTACATGTCTGCTAATGTGACAAAGCAGTAGCAGGTGGACTGCATGGCGTTTGCTGTGACTGAGACCACAGAGAGTGGAGATGGAGAGAGTTGTGGTGAGAAGGACAGGTGACAACAGCGAGAGAAAGAAAAAGAGATAAGGATGGAGACAAAGGGAGGGTGAGAGCGAGAGTTGTAGAGAGCAGGCAGGTTGGAGTGTGCTGGCCGGGCCCCAGCGGAGCCATCGATCCAGGCTGGCCTTACATCAGAGACAGGAAACCTGAGCTGCATGCTTCATCACCTTCCCCACGGAGTCCTCTCTCACTCCTCTCTTCTCTTCTAAATCTCTCCCCGCAACCATCTTCACTCCTCGGCTCTCCTGCACTGCTCAGTAGTACTCTCCTCTCCATTTTTCACGGCTTTTCCTCTCCTCTTCTCTACTGTGATCCAGCGTCTGTCATCCTCTACTACAAGCTGCTGTCAATTCATCATCTGTGGCTGAGCCTGGCTTCACCCGGCACTAAGTGCACAGAGCCATCCATTCACAACCACTCATTCATTATACTCCCTGTGCATGTGTGCGTGTGTGCGTGTGTGCATGCGTGCGTGCGTGCGTGCGTGTGTGTGTGTGTGTGCGTGCACTTGTGGCTTCCAGTGTGTGAGCATGCATTCACATCAGTGGTAAATTATGCACAACTGGTCTTGCCTGTCTGCCTAAGCTATTGTTTTGAATGGGGAGGGGGTATTGTAGGGGCCTGTGCCATGCGACTTGGGGGTAACAAGGTTAGGTTATCGAATTTGTTTAGGCGTCACTGTCTCCTGCGGGAGTGAACTCAACCCCCACATCAACCCTCATCTCTCCACCGGCTCAGTCTAAAATATCTCAGTAGCCCAGTGCTGAGGGGTCTGTTGTGTAGCTGCCTGGGTGTTTGCTTATATATGTTTCATGACACTGTTTAAGACTCCATTTACTATACAGTTGAAGAGATGTTATCATTTACGTTCGGTAATTAGCTACAGCACACAGTTACGAACTAAAGCAGAGTGTCTTAAGTTTCACTGGTGAGTCCGGCTGTTTTGAAACTAATTATACAATCAGGATAAGAAATCTTAAATTCAGTCTCATCATAACATGACACTGTTAAACTGCTTGATAGTTCTGTGTTCATTTGTCAGTAGCTCTTTATTTCAAAACTTCTACTTTAACTAAAATCATTTGCTCTGCAGTTATGTTGTCACAGTGGAATAAGTGCACTTTGGGTGTAGTAGTGCACCAGTTTAGATGACTGTCATATTATGACATCTGCTGGAAACAGAAAAAATCAAGATATAGTTAAAAATGCTTTGATGAATCTGAACTGACTAAACAACAAAGACTTCTCTAAAATGTTGATTGTAGCCAGTAAAATAATTTAATTGAAATCAGTTTTTAAAAATTTCAAGCTTTGGAATATTGAAAAAAAAAATGTCATCTTGTATATCTTTTGTTATATCAGCTCAATTACTGAAGCAGTATTCAAACTAAATATTTTTTTACTTGCATGATTTGTGGATACCAGCTTCAGTTACTACTTTGGTCCAGACTGAAATTTCCGCACAGTGATTTCTATGAAATTTTTATAAACATTCTTAGTCTCCGGAGAATGAATCCATATGATTTTGATGATTTACTGATTTTCCTCTTTGGCCACCACGGTGCTGATATTTGACGTCTTTAGGGAAATATCTCCGCTAATATTAGATTGTCAAGAAATTTGACACATCCAGTACCATCATCAGGTCAGAATTTGTACTTGTGCTGCACTGTAGAAGTAATGACAGTCCCATCAGCCTACATCTGTGTTCAGTGATATACCAAATGTTTGCATGCTGACATGGTGAACAGAACCAATGTTAGCCTGGATTTAGTTGCACTGTGCGGTTGTGCAGTCCATGTACGCTGCTCGAGGGTGCATACACTAAATAAAAAGTCACTCAAGCCAGCACAGAGCACAGTGCACAGCCATAAGTCATGCCAGGCAGATGTGCACTTGGTTTTCCAACACACACGAATGGAATAAAACTAAATACTGTGACTTTATTGAACCAAAAGGAACAAATTGTGATTATAAGGTTGTTAGGATCAGAAGAACATATTCACAGCAGCTCCTTTTCCTATGATTGTTTATGTAGAAAATACTTTTAGGGTCAGTGTGCATCACGTGATGAATGCCAAAGTCGTCAGTTTGGCCACTAGTGCAAATTTGCAGCACAGATCTGAGTTGTTGCTGGCGGCTTGGGACACCTTCACAGAGCAGCAGACATTGGAGCACTTAGACGTGTCTTTAAATAACTTGAGTACTACACTAACATACATGTTGCCCGTGAGTCTACAAAAGCGCTAAAGATATTTTCTATATTCAAATGTCCTGGGAAACCCCAGGTCCCATACCATCTTTCAGACCACTCATTCTGCACAACACACACTGTGTGATACTCTCAGCTTTCACAAGGAGACATGAGCCTAATGAACAACCCAAACAGGACAAACACACTTTTTCTTCTTTCTCATATAGTATTGATCGCTTCTGTTTCATATAATACCCATTCTCTCTCTCTCTCTCTCTCTCTCTCTCTCTCTCTCTCTCTCTCTCACACACACACACACACACACACACACACACACACATGCATGCATACACACACACACAATCGTACATCACCCCCCACTGACTGTATGCATCTGAAAGTTTAAGAATTTAAGTTTAACATTAATTCTCGTAAGTTCTCTGCCTTCTTGGTTATATCCCTGTCCTGTACATCCTGTTCAAATGCTGTCCAGATCAATGACGTAATTTCCTGGATGAGACTGGTGGAACTACTGCTTCGTATTGTACAGGTATACCCTGCTTCCAAAACAGCTCTGATGAGGCAAGACTTGTAAAGACACTAAGCCACAGCAAATTCATTAAATGCTTAAGATGTTCGATTGATTGGAAATTTGGGAAATTTCCTGAAACCACTCCTGGACTAATTTTTGCACTGTGGCAGAGCACATCATCTGACTGAAAGGAGCCACTGCTAGCACTGAATACTGTTACCATGTAGGGGAGTATGTGGTCTACATCAACATTTGCTGGGTGGAACAAGTCAAAGCAACATCAACATGAATGCCAGGACCCAAGGTTTTATAGCTGAACGCTGTAAAACGTGATGTAAAGCATCACATTGCTTCTGCTGGTCGGCCTTATTCCCACAGTCCATCCTGCCACCTTCTGTTCCACAGGTAAATGACACACACACCATCCACCTAGCCATCCTCCCACTGTAGAAGAAAACATGTTTCCTATCCATTGTAGGGTGTTTCTGTGGTAACAGGGGTTAGCATGGGTTTTCTGTTCAGTCTGCAACTAGGCAGCCTCAAATACAGCAAACTGTGATACACTGTGTGTTCAGACACCTTTCTATAGCCAGTATTGATGTCTTCAGTACTTTATGCTATTGTAGCTCTTTTGTGGGATTAGATCATATAGTAAGCCTTAGGCACCCATGATCCTGTTGAAGATTCACTGGCTGTCCTTCCTTGGACCACAAACAGCAGGTAACCAAGTCAAAGTTGTTCAGATTTATACAATTCACATCAACTTCAAGAGCATACTGTTCTCGTTCTGCCTAATATTTGCCACCATTGACAGGTGCCATTCATTGTAACAATGTAATCAAGATTATTCACCCCATCAGTCTATACATATATATATATATATATATATATATATATATATATATATATATATATATATATATATATATATATATATATATATATATATATATATATATATATATATATATATATATACATTTTCTTCTGCTGATTTGGTATCAGATCATGGTGGCAGCAGAGGAAGCAGGCCATTCCAGATGTCCCTTTACCCAGCCATGCTTTCCATTTCCTCCTGGGAGATCTTAAGGCATTACAAAACCAGGTGAGACATGTAGTCCCTGCAGCAAGTCCTAGGTCTACCTGAGGGTCTGCTCCCAGTTGAATGTGCCTGAAACACCTTAGCTGGTCCCTTTCGACACAAAGGAGCAGTGATTCTACTCCGAACATCTCCCAAAATGTTCAAACTCCTATACCCTTTCTCTAAGGCTGAGCCCAGCCACCCTGTGGAGGAAATGTATTTTGGCCACTTGTAACCATGAACTTATGAGTGACAGGAAAATGAAGTGTGGGACGGACAGACAGATTGGCAGCATTAGTAGCAATGTAAGCGTTGTACTGGACCATCGTGGTGAAGAGGGAGCTAAGCCAGAAGGTGAAAGCTTCAGTTTACCCAGTTGTCTTTGTCCCAAAGCGCACCTATGAGGTCATGAGGTAATGGATATAAAAAAACAAGTCTGGCTGTTATCATGGCGAGCTGGACAGCTCTGAAAGGGCATTAGTCTGCCCTTTTTACATGCATGACTAGTTGGTGCATTTGGCTTCTCCAATGAATTTTTCAGCATCACAGGTATGTTCAGCTCCTGATAAAGAAAAAAAAACAGACGTTAATGTAAGCTGAAAGCCCAGTTTTTAGTGTCTGGCCAAACAGATTTCAGGGATGTGAATAATGTAAAAACCAGACGAGAGAAGATACATAAATAGCTCAGAGAAGAAGAGGATATGGCTGCATCTCCATCTAATGGCATGTAGAAGTAACATAGGTGCTGTCCTGTTAGACTGCCCATGGCACAGAGGTTGTCTTAACACTGAATTAGAAACTGGTTTATAATCGTTTCTGAATGTCATTTGTTTTATCCACGGTTTATTTTTTCATAAAGTGCATGTAAACATTTTAAATGATATTACATTTCTGTTACTGTTAATAAATACCATAAAATGACCAAAACCATCCAAAACTATATTAGAGTGTTGCTCAACAGTCTATTTCATGAGTACTCCAGTGCATCTGTGCTTTTCAGTCTTAATAATAATAATAATAATAATAATAATAAATTTCATTTATAAAGCGCTTTTCCAAAAACTCAAAGACGCTGGTCTTAAGCCCACGCATTCTTACTAAAGATGTGAATCTTCAAAAAAGGTCCCACATATATACTTTGTTAAAACAGCCAAGCAGTGTAGCCTTTAGTAAACTGTACCCGCAGAGCAATGAATTTTACATTTTCTCATTTTCACCCATGGCTTTGGTGCTCTGAGTTAGCAGGACAGTGATGAAACAACTCACGATACACTACATTGTCCATATTAATTGATGTGAAAGATTACCAGTGCAACCAGTGTGGCTTGTTTCTGTGTTTTTATTTATTTTTTGACAATAGAGGGAAAATGTCTATGAGACTTTGGATACACTTTTTGTGCTTTAGATAAAAAACGTGAAATAAATATAATGTCACCAGACTTTCCCTTTAAAGAAAAATACAAGATTGCCTGCTACACACCTAAGAAGCCAGGGTGCCATCTCTACTCAACTTCTTGGTAGGTCTTTCTTTGCCCCCCACACAGCCGCAGAGTGAGTAAATGGTCATCATGATCAATATCTATTTCCTGTGGTGTCAGGTTTCAGAATAATGTCCATATTGAACCAACGTTTCAGCAGACTCCCACCACAGTTTTTCTCTTCCAGCCATCCACCATTTCTGTTGCTGAAGGAGAGAAAATCCCTACAAATCAGATTAAACAAATGATTTTCAGACAAGCCATTGATCATCCATCTTGCTAGACTAGCCTAACTGGGAGATCCTAACAGTGCAGACTGGGCATCTGAGAAGGGAATGTGCCTCTAATGCGGTTTGCGATTCCTGTTTATCCTGCACAGATCAGCAGTGTTAACTTAATCGCTGGAAACTCTTGATCTCACTGCTGTTCTGAGAATATACACCCTAAAACTGAATTCATGTGTTATGCTAAAGCTTTTGATTTGACAGTAACTCTTTAGAAACCAGAAACTCTACACTGTGGTCTCATTCAAACCAGCTTACCTCCATGACATTTCTGTGGACACTGATTTTGGGAAATTTAGTGTAGGTCAGGTCACATTTTCTTGTGTCGCTGAACGCTGCAAATCAGGGGGTTCATGATCTGGCTAATTTTGGCCATCTTGTTTCCAACTGTGGGAAAGAGCGAAGTTCACAATGACACTCCAAGATCAAAGACGCAAAAGCCATATATTTTGTACAAGTTAGATTTTCATTTTGAAGGACAGTTATAATTAGATTTCATCAATTGAAAGCTTTGCTGAAATGCAGGACTAGTAACTGATGGTGAGTGGAGCTCTGCGTGGCTTCGTCTCCCCGCTGTGAATCTTTGTAATACTGTAAACCAGCTCATGTAAAATACATTTCTGCATCTGTAAATGGAAGTTATTACCCTTATGGGAAACAAAAAGGCCAGAACCCATGCAAAGTACTAGTAAGGCAATCAATGTACAGTCTGTGCTAAAAGCTCATATTGGGGGAGGGGGTGTCTACTTAAAAGCCTGCACTTTAATGCCGTAATCAATTTATGGGTGTACTGGTCATTCTGTTTAAGCCAATAAACGGGTGGATTACCTTGAAATACTGCTCAGCCCATTGACCACCTGTGTTTATGATGGACGTTACAGAGGTTGTGTGTGGATGTTAGTGTGTGCTTTCTGTTTACATTCAGTTTTAACATGCTGACTGGTCCAAGACAGGACCGAGGCTTTGGGATCTTATTGGACCAGATGGTGATGCTGTCATTAGAGATATGAAAAGTCTGCAGATGAAAATTTGAAATGGTATTTCTGCACCTTGCAGATATGCAAGAAGACTGACATGCAAGACAGAGACATACACGTTAATCTTGCTCTGTATTGCCATTAGGTAATGGGAGGAAAAGCATTTCAAACGATTTAAAAATTTTAATATTTGACGACTAAATCAGCTGCGTACTATGAATACTGGCAACTCCAGATAAACCACAGTTTTTCACTAAAGTCAGAGCAGTTTTTTCTATTTTTATCATTATATTCCTTTTTACCGCTGCTCATCTAATTGCTTTGAAGTAGGCAGGGCTCATTTAGAAACAGATGAAGTCATCCATGGGCCATTGAGGTTTTAATGTAATATCAATGATTTTTGAATCTGAAGACATTTGCTGTGGGATGTATTTTTAATGTGAGTCATCCCACATTGACACAGTCCAGATGAAACAATGCATTGTTGGGTTTCAAAGTGTTCAGCAGAATATTCAAAGTTTCGATCATGCTGGTGTATTTAAGAGTCATCGCTGACTTACAGTTATTTCAGACCATAGTACCAGACCAGGTACTTTACTTTTTAAGTACCTTCCTACTGTAGTTATCCTTATTTACCTTGTGTTGTTGTCATGTGCCAGTGTTCCTGTGTCAGTGCTGGTAACATTAGATTAGAGCTGTATCACACTAAGATTAAATGTTTTAGCCTGCAAATAACTAACAAAAACTAATTTTGATGCGCAGTGAATAATGTTGGATTTCAGTTTCATATTTCACAGGCTGCTTGGGATTTTTGTGCAATGTAATAAGACCAAAAAAAGGAACTGATATAAAATGCCACAGTCAAACAGTCAAAACTTTGAGGTTTCAAAGAATTCAGGTTGACCCTGTTGTGAAAGGCCCTGATTTTTTCAGTCATTTTACTTTACATCTGACAAAGTTACGTCCACACAGTCCTAATTAAGCAAATCAGCTAAGGTATGGGTCTTAAGGTTTTAAAAAATAATACCCAGAGGATTTTCAAAACCTGTCTAAATGGCTTCTGAAATTTAAAATATTTGATACAATAGAGAAACAGAGATTTCAAAGCAAGTTTTCAGTGGCTGTACAATATTAATAAACCCAAAAAATAATGACTTTTCTCAGGAAAATTGCAACCGATTACAATAAGGGTTACCACTAAACCAAGAAGTTGGTCTGTAAACTGAAATGGATGTTTACCAGAGATAATGACTTTACCATTAAACCTAATTTTCTCTTAAATTTGACAAACTTGAAAATTTTTCTGAAACCTTTATTACTATAGTATTGTTTTCCTTTTATCCCCCTCATTGGCTTCTTCTTCTTTCTTTTTTCAGTCCAAAATTTCAGCAGTTAACATGATGAATGCATGTGTTATTACTACAAAATAAGAAAGAATTATCCTTAAAGTTACATAACTCAGTGGAGCTACTAATATTCAGATAGAGACAAACAGTCAAAGTCTTCACAGCAGCACAGTATACACTTGGATGCCAATGACTCCTTTTTAGTACACATTCATTTATTCTATTTCACTGACAGGTCCAGAGCTCCTCTCTCCTCCATTCAGTTTCATTTTTCATCTCACACACTTTTCCTTTTCCTTCCTGTCCTCTCTCTCTCTCTCGCTCTCTCTCTCTCTCTCTCTCTCTCTCTCTCTCTCTCTCTCTCTCGCTCAGGCAGACAGGAAGTGTCAGGCCAGGCCAGGTTATTTCAGGCCTAATTGGGAGATTGATGTTCCTCCAGAAACCTGGCACCTTGACATGCCTTTCATCCTCCCTCATGCACTTCCTCCCAAACGTCGAGAGCCAGACATGTTGACGGCTCACTGAAACACAGACAACTGTCCTTTTTGAGGACTTTACTCGGCCAAACCAAAGGCAAGGATGATACCGGAGTGATAAACACCATCATCGGGAGGAAACCACAAGCGGTCAGAGGGTCTTAAGAAATGACTGCTTGTGCTAACCTTTATCTCCCACGATTTCATAGCACTGGTCATACTGAGGCTATGGAAATACTGAAAGGAAGAGAGTATCCTTGAATGGGCTGGAAGAAAAGAGGCATCAGTCCCAGTTAATGGGGTTATTTGTGGGGAATGTCTGGAGGGGATCGGGGGGGGGGAGGGGGGCAAGTAGCTCTATCGTGTCCACTATCACCAGGCCATGTCAGAGCGGGTGGTAACCTGAACCTCACGTCCACCACTTCTACAACGCAAGCAACAAGAAGCTGGGGCAGGCAAAGGCCACTGGAGCATGTCCTGACCAGTGCTTGCTGTTTAAATAGGATGAGGCTGCGAGGGCTCTGGGATGTATTTAAAGCATTAGTCCATATATTTTGTTGCTTAAGTTGTTAAAATGTCTGAACGCCCACATATACACACATTTCCAATGTCAGACTGTAACTTTTAGAGTTTGGTATTTATTGAAACTTCATTCAACTGTTGGCTGAGCATGCAGACATAAGAAAGGAAGTACTAAAGTTCTCTCTCAAGATCAATGTTTTCATTTTTTGAAAAGCTGCTTCTGTGATACTTTGTTATGCAAAAGACACCTTTGAGAAAAGACTGTCCAAATTGTTGCTCCCATTTAAAGTATTTGCATGTGTCACTTCATACTATCACAGCAGTCCTTTGAAGGTGGAAGTTTGTAGAAGTTTGTTTAGAGCTTTATCCATAATTAATGCTTAGGGGTACTTAGATGCAACTAATGTATGTATACTTCCCCTTTTTTTAGTTTTTGAGAATTCTGGTTTCATTTGAGATATGGCTGTGTAGATTCTCCATCATCTAGAATTAGAGATACAAATTTAGGGATTTTTGTTGACACACTAAAGTGTAGGTTACTAGAACTTAGTTAATCTCATAGTATTAAAAATGACATTTTAAAACAGGCAAGCATATCTTTCCAAAAAGCTTGCCCCCTGTCACTTACATTAATCCAAAAAACATCATGTTACTGAGATTTTGAGAAGTAGTTCCACTGAGAACTGTGCACTGATATCAGAAAAAATCCAAAACATTCGGACATTTCTTTTAGTAACAAATCACCATTGTGTTCACCTTTATTTTCTCAGTCAGACATCTTGAGTAAAACAAAACAATTTAATTAATTTGAGGAAACCAACAACTTAGTTAGAAAAAAAATGCTAATAATGAATTAGCATTTGCTCGCTATTTTTAAATCACCCTGACCTTAAATGAACTATTCCGAAAGCCAAAATTGTGTTGGCGTACAGCCAGCGTCAGGAAATCAAACTTGGAACTACTGGACTCTTCAGTGATTTCAGTAACCGTGTTCCAACACAGCTATGGGCTGAGCTAACCTGACGCTAAAAGGTCTACTTTGTCTGAACAAAGCTACAGACAACAAAAGTCCATCTGAGGAGCTTCCACCTAGAACGCCAGCACCAGTGGCCACAGCTAGATGCCCATCCATGACTAGATGGGCAGCTGAAATTACCAATTAGTTTACCAATTGGCTGCAGCGGATTCGATTGGTTTGTAATTAATTCTAGTTACTGGCCCGTAGAGCAGGACGGATGGCGCCATGCCTTTGTCCTACTGACACACTATCCCACAGAGCTGGGCCTCGGGGGGGGGGGGGCAGCGGACATCAATACAGGGCCCTGCAGCTACCGAGCCTTCCACCTCCTCCTCAACACACACACTTAGACACACAATACCTTACACACACTCACACTCTGCTACGCAAACACACACAGACGGACCCCCTCGCAGCGCTCGGCTGATTCCGGAGAAGGCGAAACCTCAACCGCCTGAGAAGGTGCTGACGACAAACAAAGACAACAGAAATCTTGTGTTTCGAGACCCTGACATTGTGTGCGTGTGTGCGTGCGCGCGCACGTGCGTGTGTGTGAGAGAGATAGAGATAGAAACTCAACAACACAGGTGACTGATGGTCGGAGTGGAGTTGAGGGAGAACTTTACACCTTTCCTACTCAGACTTCACTGTATTTTTTCTGTTATTGTTTTCTATGATATACTGCAACAGTACATTTTTGCATGTGCAAGCAGGTGTGTTTGACTCTGTGTGTGTATTAGCAAATTGTGTATCAGCGGTGGCCCAGAGCGGAGGTCACATGGCTCACTGATACCTCCCACACTGAAGGTCAAGGCTTCTACACCCAGGAGCAGAGGAGGGGAGGTTGAAACAGATCGATGATCCAGATAAAAATACTCTGCACCTCAGCTAGTCTGCTTTATAAACACACAGACACACACAGTCACAAACATATTCACACACCCTCAACAAATGACTTAAATGCCACTACAAATGATCCTGGCCTCCTCTTAATGAAAGTGATATCAAAGTGAGAGCCCACAGCAGCGATTGCTGGCTTTTAGGATAACGATACAGTAATAGAAGACCATTAAAAGATCATAACAGCTTAAACGATGAGGTCTCTGTTGTTGCTCTGGCGTAAACCTCCTGCAATCAAAGCACTGTTTGCACTCAATATAAAGGGAGACAAGTTGGGAGGTAAAGTTACGCCTTATAATGACGCTGGATCAACATCCACAGAGCACGCTGGTCCAAGAGGTCTAATGTAGAGCAGAGACAGAGGCAGCGGTGGGCTGGAGGGAGAAAGAAAATGAGACAAGACTGCAGCTCATGAAAGACAGCATGCGTGATTTATGTGAGCTGTGAGAGGAGTGGTAATTGGGAGTAAAGCTCCACAATGCTTTTAGTTAATGACAAGTCGACTAGTGAAAGATGTCTGCGCCACCACCACTCCTTATTATGGATGCTAGTTAACAGTGGGAAGAGGGCCATGCCGGTGAGCACTCATCAGATAATAAATGAAGAGCGATGCTGAGAAAGGATGTGGGGGACCTGGCAGTTTCCAAGCTGAAGGCAGGATAGAATGTGTATTTCTGATTAAGACTACCCTCCTTAATGGTCTCCTGGCCAGTATATTAAAGGAAGTTGCCAAAAATTATTTGATAATGTTGGCTGGTGAACTGGTTTTAGCTCATGATGCATGAAATAAAGGTATTTGTTTGGCAAAATATCGCTGCTCTTTTTTGCTGCTCTACCCTTTAAATGTAACTATACGTCGTCCACCGGGAAAACAATTCATATTGCTCTTGTATTGTTCCACAGCATGCTACTTAAACACAAATCTTCCTGTATGACTAACAGCTGTCAAGACAACCGAGTAAAGAAATGACCTCTTGATTCATGAAAATGAATGAGCAACACATCTGATCTCACCGCGCTTCTCATCAGCAGCCATCAGCAGCAGAGACAGATGAGTGAAATCACTACAGAAGAGTTAAAATCAATATCGGTACTATCTTTTACCACGATGCTACTGCTGGCGTGACACTATTTATTATTAGTATCTGTAAAAACTATGTTGCTTATGAGCTAATCTGCCCTATAAAAAAGCACAGGTGAAGACTAAAGTTCTCTTGATCTGAGCAGTAATATTGAGTTTTGTTCCGGTCATACCCTGATGTGTTCTGCAACAAGTTACGCAAATAGCATTCAGTTGCAAGACAGTGAGTAGTGCCTCGCATCCTATAATGTATGAAGTGACATAAATCAAGACAAGGTAGGAGACGGTGTTTGATAAAAAACTGATTAGGCATTCATGCTCTGGGTTAAAGGGGATCGGTGTTATTCAAACAAATTCATTAATCATGATGTGCTTGTCAGTGGAAGGTATACAGACAGAAACATAACTGAGATTATGCTGACATTTTTGCTGATGTTCTTAAAACATAGAGGAAGGACTTCAAACTAAAGGTTCATAATATATTATTATGTATCAACAGGATAGTAATGTTAAATATAGATGAGAAGAAAAAAAACATAATGTCACCATCAAATCCAATTCATTTAGAGCAGTGGATGAACCAGCTCATGCTTTGTGGACAGTAGTTCAGAGTTTTTGCTGTAGACATGTATGACCGTTAGACTGCACGACCATTAGCAGGCCAGTTTAGACATGTGGTCACTTGTGGATGGTTATTGTTTGTCCGATTGAATGCTTCGAAATTGTGCGCATTAGTTATTTTCATGGTCACCAAACCATTTTGAAGCCTATACTTTCATTGTGTTGAGAAAGTTCTTGCAAAAGTGTAATAGCACCAGCAAAACCACAATCAATAGCTCCGGCGTGTCGTGACAAGAATCAGACACAGTCAAGGTTAAATACATCACATCAAACAGTCCACTTCATGTTGAATGTGATGTCCCCATTCCACCACGACTGTATCGAAACTGCTCAAGCTTGCAAAACATACTGAGAGGGGACAGAGAGAGAGCAGGTTCAGGGCGCTCGGAGCATGCCTGTGGCAAACCTCCGTCAGATATTGTTTGTGTTTAGCGTTCGGCCCCATAAAGAATTGATGAGGCTCTCTGGAATGGTGCTATCATCAGGACGGAGGGAAGAATCAGAGCATGGCAAAAACTGCATCTCTGCTTCTCCTGTGCAAAGCTCCCGCCATCTATGAGAGCCATCCATTAGCTCCAGCCACAGGGCCCAAGTCCTGCACGCATCTGCAGACACTATGTATGTGTGGTGTGTGTGCATGAGTGGACGGAAGAACGAGAAAATGGGCTGAACTAATATGAAAATAAGGAATGCAAGCAAGAAGAAGAATAAGGAGGAAGAATAAAATTAAGTTTGCATGCCGTATTTTACGTCTGTGAAGATTTTGGGAGTAAAGCAGTAAGGTGATTGGTGGAAAACAAACGTGTACTGAATCATGGATGTGGCAGGAGCATAGACTCACGCAGCAGGGCCATTAGCACTGGTGGCTTGTTTGAAGCCTAAGGCAATTCCCAAGTGAAAGTGCATGTGTATTTTAAGTGTGTGGGTGTGTGAGTGGTGTGGCAGGGAACTGAACAATAGCAGAAGGTTAAGAAAAAGAAAAACAAAGGCGGAAGTTAGACAAGGGGTGAGAAAAATTGACGTCAACGATGCGAAGCTTGAATACAACAGAGAAAGGGCACCGCGGCAGTCGAAGACGAACACGCACACACTCACCCAGCTGATCTTCTTACACAGCCTTGGCTGTCTGTAGGCTAACCACAATCCTGCTCCCTGCAGTGCTGACCGCAAAGCAGTCAACAGAGGCACACTGGGCCTTATCCTGCATGACACGCTGGTCGATAATCATGCACACCACCGCATAGCACAACACCACTGTAACTGCGATACCTGGGCCTGCCTGCCTGCGTGCATAAACAAACACGCCTGGATGGAGCCACACTTGCGCTTACAGTAATTCATTGTGTGGAAATAAAGAGGTTTTTATTGAATTTTTTTTCTTTTTTTCCTTATTGTTCTAAAAGTATGTACGGTACATGGAGGATTACAGGAGTTTGGAGACAAGCCAAACGGGGCACTTAAAATTTGAGTTTGTGGGGAAATAAAAGAAATACAAGATAAGAATCGAAGTAAACTTCCATACACTCTAATATTTCTTATTATTAATTCATTTAAATATGAAGTATATTGTACAGCATAAACACCACAGTGCAAAGACTTGTTTTAATAAATATAAAATATGATTTAGCCCTATAAAGGACAAGGAATTTAATACAATTTCAGCTATATATTTTGTTTAAGGTAGGGCATTGAAACACAATTAATGCTAGCAATAGTGTGACCACTTGAAAATACACAATCAGATAGTCGATTTGATGAAAGTGTTGGACGAATGCAAAGTTTGTAGCGGCTATACTGGTCAGAAATGTCATTACTTCAGTCATTAACTTTCAAGATTGAATGTGATGCACATCCCACCAAATCAACTTGTTCTTTTAAAAGTCAATAAGTGTAAATTAAGCTATGAAAGCAATAAAATATAACAATGACATCCATACATTGTCATTTTTGGTTGACTGTGATGCTGACTGACCAAGCAAAATCTCTAACCATACTTTAGTAAACATACTATCCATACTTTCCTGTCCTGTTGTACACATAGCATTAATTATTCATCAGCTGGTCAGTCCTATATTTTGCTAGAATAATAAACTGGATAAAGGACAGCAATAAGTCTGAGACTGAGGTAAAGAAGAGTGCATCTAAACAACTCTGAACCTAATCAGCATCTGCCCCCTCCTTCCCTGCTTCAGTACTGTAAAATGCAACCTGTGCTGTCCTCAGTTTTACCATGGCAATAAAATGTCTGTTGGATCACCAACAGCCACCCTTGTACTGCCACACAGCATCAAAGACAAACTGTTACACAAAGTTGCTGATGCAGCTCTAAAAGAAGTCTTATGTCTGTACACGCATATTAGATATTTTATTTATTGGTTTGTCAGACATAGCTGTCTCATCACTCACCACTGTACGCAGAACTAAAACGTGAAATGATCACACAGTATCAGACCTTAAGAGGTACCCAGTATGCACAGTGCTAAAATATTCTATTTTAAATCATGAAGAAAAATGTTTGAAAGTCTGAAAAGGGGTGTGAAAGACGAGAAAATTATACCAATTATTGACTTTTGATCTTTGGTCACTTTTGCTAATAACAGCAGCGGAGAATTCAATGGAATTACACTCTCAAACAGAAGTAAATGTGAAACATTCTTCCATTTTCTCCTAAAGATGTGGAAGTGCAATATTTCGCCAAGATCTCTTTACACATTATGATCATTTAAATAAAGGTTGAAAGACATTGCATCAATAACAATCTAATATTTTGAGAGCGTGTATATTGCTGTGCGAGTTTTTGTTCTGTTTTTCTCTTTTCAAAAACTCTTTTCTGTGAGCAGTAGCAGTGTTGGATTATCAGGTTAACTCTGGTTTATCAGTCTTCTCTGTGTGCAGGGGACAAACAGCAGAGACCACTTCACCATTCGCTGAGAATGAATGAAAAACAAAAGGAATATGGATGGAGAGACACATGAAGCATGAAACTCAATCAGTAAATTTAGAAACTCAACAGCCCCACCTGCTGTTCTATATGTGTATTGCCCTCAGGAATACAGGTGAGCAAGACAAGGCGGGTATCAAGTATGCATAAAGCCACACTTAACTACAAAAACTAATTTGCCATAACAATATCCTTCCATAATTAAAAGTCAATGTTTTCATGAAATATAAGAATTAGATGTATGTATCCAAATCTCAACCTGCGTCGGAAATCTATCAAACAACTTCATTTATCTGGCACCACTAAGGTTGAAAAGTTCTAGTTTTTGTTTTTCACAAGTTGACTGATGTAGAAATCAAACAGCTACAGCATTATCAACAAGTTATTCATTAATTCTTTAAATACAGATGCCATACTGCTTCAGTTCAGTTTAGTTTGCACCGGCCTATGTGGATTTCGTCTCATATGGTGTCACTCACTTTCAGAAATTTATGTGGGCAGTAAAGCTGAGATATGATCTAGTTTGTTTTGATTATCCTAAATGATCTTGTGGGGCAACAAAACGTGAGATAGCCGGCTGACGCCTTGAGCTGGAACGTACACAGTCCAAGTCAATGCAAACAAACCTGATACCTTTTATCAGTTTTGACAAATAATAGGCTGCTTTTCACTTTATAACCCTTTAAACCTTACAAACAAACACGGACAAAGGGGAAAGAGTGCAGTCATTTGCACGCGCACACACACACACACACACACACACACACACACACACACACACACACACACACACACACACACACACACACACACACACACACACAAACACATAGACTTAAGACTAATGCTGACCTCAACCCTAGACCAAATCAAACCAGAAACCACCTGAAAAGTCTTCATTTTTTCCCAAATTCTTCACTCTGATGATCTGAAACCCAAACTAGCTCTCACAAAAAGAGCTGCATTAATATACACTCACACGTGCGCACACACACAATCCATTATCCATTATCTTCTACTAAGCAGACACTCTTCTACATGCGTGCCCACACACATAGCCATGCTCTAAAAAAAATCCATTCGTTCTCTTTGAACAGAAACAAGAAAGCAAAGATGGGAGCTGGTCCAGACGGAGCTGCCGTGTCTGCTGGTCTCCATCTGGGCAGACTTTGACTCCCCTTGTGGCCTGGATCAGAGGAGTGAAGCCAAGCAGAATCTCTGTCCTCTGTCAGATGGAAGAAACCACTTAGCAAATTAGCAAGCTTCCCTTTCTGACTTTACGACACACGCGTGGACGGTCGTGGACACACGGTGCAAACATAGACTGCAAAAGCACACGTACAGGTGTGTGCAACTGCACACATGTCCACGCACACACACACACACACACACACACACACACACGCTAGCAGCATGGGGTGGTAAAAGGCCAGCTCTGTAGAGACTAGCAGGACTGGAAACATGTAGAGGCTGGAGAGAGAAAAAAGTGAGAGGAAAAGGGGGAGTGAGAAAGAAGAGAAGAGCATGAGAGAGGTGAGAGGAGAAGGGAGGATGCTGACATCAGGAGAGGAGAGGAGAGGAGAGGAGAGGAGAGGAGAGGAGATGGGGGCAGGTGAGGAGGACAGGGTGGCCACTGGGCAAATTAGTCTGACACCGAAATCCAGTCTGTTGAAGGTGCCATGAAGGAGAAAGAGAGAGGAACATGATGGAGGGGGAATTGCCTGTGGCACGAACCTCTTTTTACAGAGATCAGCACCAGTACACATCAACTAAAATGTACAGACACACACGTATTCAAGCCCTGACACACAGTCCTTTCCTCACACCAACAAATTTTTTTTTTACAATTATAAACTAATATGGTCTAAATCCACACACCCAGCATCCACTCCATGCACATTTTAAAGTAATCAAAGAAACAGAAACATGATCACATTATGTGACATCCGTGCGGATCAATTATTTATACAAAGAAAAAACATCCACACAAACATGCATGCTAGACGTGTGTGTGTCCATGCATGCTGCGTGCATCCCAGTGTCCAGAGAAGCACATCAGGGAGTAACGGACACATGAGGATCAAATTGATTAAGGCCGGAGTTCTTAGCAGTAATACTGAGGATTAGGACAGCTAATAAATGTTTCATTCAGAGCCAGACACAGATCAAACGTGAGAAAGGCCCCCGGCTCGCTCTCTGGGGTTAGCGTGATTCTGCTTTTTCCTCTCCTCCTCCTCCTTCTCCCTCTTCTCCGCCTCCTTCAGCTGTTGGTTTTCCACTGTATTATGACAGCCACTACAGATCGCCTCACTAGCAACTACAGGCCCTGCCCTTGTGCCTACACATCATTAGCTCTACATCTGTCAGCTTCTTAACAGGTTCCCACTAATGTGGCCAAGGACTCACTTCATTGCATTCCTATCCAGAAGGCAGCAGAAGTAAACACTACCCTCTGTCTGTCTGATTCAAAGCCTTTCTTTCCTTTGACTTCAACTCTTCTCTCCTTTATTTCCTTTTATTCCGTCTTCTCTTTTACCTCATCCCTTTCTTCTTGCATCCTCGTCGCCTGTGTCTCTCCACTCCTCATCCACTTTTAACCTCTCCACTCCACTCCTCTCACCCTCCACTTCACTCTCCTCAGACTTGTTCCCTAAAGTATCTGGTGAGACTCAGGGCTGGTGCCAATGGTCAACAGGGGATTAGCAAGAAAGGAGGATGGAGAATGTGTGAAAACCAGTTAAGTCACACACTCTGCTCTACAGGCCAGAGGCTCACACACACAGACACACACAGACACGCACACATTCACACACGCACACAAAGAGAAGTAAAGATAACTCACACATGCACAAACCCAAGCAACCAGGCACAAGCTGTTTCTGGCATCACATGATCATCCCTCAGCATGCACACACTGTCCAGGGTCCCGCTACAATATAGGCACACAAAATCAATATAAATATTCCATGTGCTGCAGCTCAAGTGAGCTGCGCGCTTCTAAAAAAAATAAAATAACATAAAATGCAGAGACATTTGTGTCAGAATGTTTGGAAGGATGTAGTGGGCTAATGCTAGCCACGGTGACACTGGTCTTGGCAAATGGTCTGTGTGGCTGCATGTGTAACTCTATCTGTGGAGGGGGAATACAGCAGCGGTTGGGTAATGGAAAGGTCATTTAGCCAATCCCCCAGGTAGGGGGGCTGGTCTGACACGGCTCGTTTGTCACAGTTCAATAACTGCCACTCCGGGGAGTGTGAGGGAGAGAGAGAAAACGAGTGAGAGATGCGTAGGAAGTGTGTGTGTGTGTGTGTGTGTGTGTGTGTGTGTGTGTGTGTGTGTGTGTGTGTGTGTGTGTGTGTGTGTGTGTGTGTGTGTGTGTGTGTGTGTGTGTGTGTGTGTGCTCAGCCCCTGGCAGCACAGCTGATTCCCAGGGCTTGTCCCTCCATTTGGGGCCTCAAACGGGGTCACAGCGAAGGCCAAAAACCATGGATTCAAACATCTTGATGTAAAACTTGCAAGCTTTGGCCTGGAAGGATTATTTTCGCTCTAACTGGTAGATGTTTGGTTTTCCAATTGAATTATTACTCTCCTCTTGAACCCAAAGATCGCCAACTCCAGAATGATGCATAGCGCCAATCTATAGCTTTTGATTGAGCGACAAAATGAAAATCAGTATTTTCTAAATCAAAATTTAACCACTGGGCATATATTGTTTTGGATAATTTTATTTAAATTTCTTTTAGCAATATCTACCAAAAGAACATCCTTCGGGATTAATGAAGGTCTATTTCATCTGTTCTTATCTTATTAGGGAGTAGACTAAACATGAAAAGTAGGCTGTATACAATATAAATGCTTTCAGTTCTGAGGAGATGCATTAAGCATTTTATTTTTAAAAATTCATTTATTGGAAATATTTCTTAATAAACCCCTAAAACGTGTTGCCTCATGAGGATCTGACATTTATATATTCTTATCTATCTCTATAACAACTGAAAAACTAAAATCCCCCAAATTTGGAGGTACAGCAATTTTATTCAGAAAAAAGTAGACTGAACATTGATATGAATAAACAATAAATTAAAAAAAGGCTCATTGGGTTATGAGAAAATTGCTTTGGAGACACATTGTGTTTACAAGACAGTGGCAGAGCTTCAAAAAATATCATCCAAAATAAGATTTGTCTTGCCACTCGATTAAACAACACAATGTTTGTCTGTCTGGTCCAATATGTGCAAAATTGCAGTTCAAACTATTTCATAATTTTTAAAAATACATAATTCTAAAACAGATAAAACAGTAAAGTAAGCCCAAGCTCCATTATTCCCAGTTGGCCACACTGATTCATACTGTCCCTTTAACATGTTGTTAGGTGTGTGACAGAATGATCCCTCAGCTTTGTGAGAGAGCCAAAGATTTTCACACATCTCATTGAGCGACCGGTGAGAGACACCACAGTCTGTCCTTCTCCTCACTTTGAAAATCAATAATAAGCTTCTGTGTGCTCATTCAAGTGTCTCTGTCTTCCCTGAGAGATGCCCGAGGCACAGATTTGTATTCATCTCAAGTGGAGATGAGAAAGATTTGGGGTTTCATGTCTGACCCCCTGTAGAGATTTAAGAACTGTCGACTCTTCACTGTGCAATAAGTGGGTTTGGTCCCAATAATAACAGTGTCACCAAACCCAGTGTTGCAATATTGGTGGTTAATGTTTTACAAAGGCTTGTGTCTCCCCCTTGTGGTCATCATTGGGACGTGCAAATGCTCAAATGGAAAAAGTATACAGAAATCCTGTGGGGAAAAAAACAAAGATTATTTACACGGATGATCTTATATTAATTTAAATGATGTATAATTTGCATCATGCAATTTACACTATGAGGTCATGTCAAAATTTAAGAATGGGTGAATACAAGAAAGCCTGAGATGAACAAAATAGCCAGACAAAGAGTACATTTACAGCACAATACATGCTTTACTGATTTAATTCCACCTGATTTTTATGACATGGATGTGTCAACATATAACTAAACTATAATTATATTTAGAGTAAGATAATATAATGATAATTTAATATGCAACATGGTCTATTAAACCATACTAAACCAACAGCCATCAGTTGCCGTATTACTCACTCAGATGTGAGTCAGACCACACTGTACATCTGTGTGGGTTTGTCATTGGTAATGTGTGAACCAACGCAACACTGAAAAGAAGCCAACAAAATATCAAACTCAGAAAGACATGCAAGCACTGTTACCTATAAGCAGACACCTATAAATAAAGCTCTGAGAATTTCTTGCACAACTTTAAAATAAGACATGCAGTCTTGTCCAAATGATAGTGAAAGAGTTGCTGCCTCACACTGGGGGCTGAACTGACTGTGGTCAGTGACATCATGGGACAGAAGCTCTTCCTCATTCAAAATGAGCCACTCGAGGTTTAAACTTGGCTAAGCATCCTGTAACCCTCAACAACTTTTTAGAAAAGTTTTTAATTTTACAGAAAAGCCTTGAAGGTGAAGTTCACATTGAAGAGCTGTGTTTAGTTCAAGGAAGTAACAGCTGAAATGACCCCTTTGATGTTTAAAGACGCTTTCTGGGTAAGTCTGTTTTTCTGGTGTTATGCTTTGCTGAAGCTGTCTTTGCTGAAAATTGAGAAACCATTGCTACATAATGCATTTAAGCGAGGTAAATCAACTATGATCTAATCAATAACTAATTAACAAAGGCAGTACTGGTGAGCTGTACACTTAGAATGACTTTATCTGCCACTGTGCATTTGAAGCCTCTTTTGACGATCTAGGGGTAGTTTGACGAAGCCTGAACGTGCGGCTAAGTCACATATTCCAAGTTCAAACGCTAGTTCTGCATTTTTGCCATAGCACTGAGCCCAGGGTTGACTCAAGGACATTTTGTAATAGTTGTTGAGCAATGCTGTTTGTTGCTGAATTTCTCTAAAGGGTTTCTATGTCTTCATACAAGGGGTCTGATTTCACCTGTCATGCCGGGTATGATGCTGTGATCCAGCGGCTACGAGATGGGAGGCAAATGTGCAAAGATGTGGAGGAGCTGTTAAAGATGAGGTTGTATGAGGTTGATTAAAGTTCAAAAGTTTTAAAGATTATGTAAAATTCTTCAAGCCATACACACTAAATTTCTGTGACCGTAGTGTAACTAACACCAGGACACAATGAATATAATATTAGTACACCTACAAAATTTTGTACAGCAACAGACAGTCCACTGCAGAATTACAAAACTACCTACACCTTTGACATCTATGCTAAGAACTGTGGATACTGGAGTCTTTGCTATCATCATATAAGATTTTTAAACTGTATCCCTCATCAATTTCAGGAGTGGATTATTATTATCATTATATCAACTTTCAGATAAAAAAGAATATCTAGTGGGTTTTTTTTTTTTGATTAAACAGCATTTTGAATCAGTCGTACATCCACTGACGTAGATGCCCCGTGCATCTGCAACAGGTTAGCAGTTAAGTTGATAGAAAGGTAGACTATTAAGCTCAGTGTGTCAGATGTCTTCCTGTCAAACACCACCACCATCAATGATTTATGATTGTCGATGAAGAATAGTAAATGATAGCAGCAAATTTCTTTAAAGTAAATCTTTAAGTGTAACCAAAACTGACTAAAGATCTGATGGGTCAATGAAAGACATTTTATCAGAAACAAAACTATTCTTGTTATGTCATCATCTACTTAATTAGTTTATAGTGATGTTAAACATGAGTCTGTTGGATGATTGTTGTTGCTTGTTTCTTCAGGTAAAAGAGCAAAACTACCAAAGCTTCAGTAACAGCAGCATGAAAGGTTCAAAAGATGAAATAGACGGCAAGACAAAGTGCAGCATCTAATGTGTCTTCTCTGTCTGTTCATACTGAACAGGGCACTAGCTGAGGAGAAATATGGAAAGGAACTGGTGACCATTGCTCGCAAAGCTGGAGGACACGTAGAAATCAGGTGAAGACAACACTTCATATTCAAATTACTCTGGCCATAAAGTAGAACTTTACAGTGTAATAAAAGTCTGTGCGGCTAATGCAGAAATATGACATATTGGACAAAAACAAAAAATAATAAACTCTGCTTTGGAAAAATATTTTTTGTCAAACTAGCACATGATGAGTTTTAGACTTTAAAAAAAATGTATTTATTGTTGACTGAAGCTGACCTGCAACATGAAACATGAAACAGCAGTCAGGCACCTCTGGGTCACCTCTTAGTGTATCTGTTAGACAGATAGAGAGAAAAAAGGTGAGATTTTGTGTGCACATTTTAGGTGTGTGTGCCACTTGCGGCAGCTGCCCCTTTTTTAGTATACAGGTCAGAGTCTGTTGTCTGCTTCCTGCCCTCTGCCACGTCAATCACCTAATAGAGAGCTGGCCGCATTCTCACACCAGCACCTAAAGAAATATGATAAAGCCAAAAAGATTTTTAGGGAACCTTTTTTTTAAAACGGTAACCAAGGTAATATGTAAAGTGTGCATGGAAGCGTTCAAATCTGCATGCCGTCTTAGCATCGACAGGGTAAAATAATGAACCACTTTTTCATACTTCAGTGTTCTGGTGTAGCTGTTTAGTCTGTTTTTAATGAGCTGCAGGATGACAACTGCCCCAGATGAACTGGGAAGTGTTTGGAATGTAGTTTTTAGCCTGAAAAGTTCATTCACCTTATTGTCACATCAGATTATTGCTGATCATAAATGTGTGTTGTTTTTCCAGCACACTGAAAGCATCCTTCGAACAACTGAAAACTCGTGAGTCAACTGGCACGATGGAAAAATTCAAGAGAATCATGCTTTCAGCACCAAATGACTCTTTTTTTGCTGCTTGGATGTTTTGATTATAGAAATCGAGAACGTTGGTAACTTTCACATCCAACTATCTGATACACTGAAAGAGGAGGTGAAAAAGATTGAGACATTCAGAGAACGTCAGAAGGAACAGAGGAAGAAGGTACTGGGTAATTTCTGTTGCCTAACAACTGACTTATTGAACACAAGAACAAAGGTGTGAAATTTGAATGCCCCGATGAAAGTAGAGCAAAGTTTCTTGGCCCACTCTCATTATTAGTGCATATCTATATGACAAACAGGAACTGTCTAATGATTCCAACAGCAGCTACCAGTTTAGCTACAATTGTGTACATGTACGATCAGTGTAGTGCAATCCGATACATGACTCCTGCAGTAATTCCTGTCTGTAAAGATTTTTGTTTCAAAATCCTCACTTCAAGTTAGAAAGAAAAATCCAGGTTATTGTTTAGCATTAGAGTCACACAGAATCACTACCGGTATAAACAGCTGTGCATGGAAACAATACATGTGAGCTTTGGATCTTTTAATTTCAACTTCTCTGTTTCTAGTTTGAAAGCATCATGGAGAAGGTTCAAAAGAAAAAGGTTTCATTGTTCAAGAAGACCATGGAGGTAAGAAAACAGTACTACCGGTATCACCCAAAAAAACCACTAACATCATTCATTTTCTCATCAGTGACTGATTTCCATAGCTTACATGGTGATCAGTGCACAAACTAAATATGAGACATACATAAAACCCATATGTTTTATTGCCTGTACACTCTGTTTTTCTTTCTCTCAGTCTAAGAAGAACTATGAGGCGAGATGCAAGGAGGCTGATGAGGTAGAAGATGGATCTGAGAAAGCAAATGTTACACCCAAAAGCTCTGAAAAGGTAAAATAAATATGTTATCTCACAAAATTAGAAATGGCTAGTTTGTTGCTCAACTGCTACCCTGTTTAAAGTAAATTTTTGATCTGCCAATGGGACTTGAGATGGAAATTAGCCATATGGCTACAATCTCTCGTATTTACATGGAAATGTACATTAATACGAATTGTCCCATTTTAAAAATAAATGAATGAATGAATGAATGAATGTTTAGACTAATTTAAATTTTAAAAATATTTAATTTAAAAATATATTATCCACTCCACGCACAGTTCCTTTCAGTTCTGATGAAGGTTCTAGCTGATTGCAGGGTTGCAGTAATGCGGAACTGAATTATGCTCATTCGTGGCTGTGAAATCTTTGACATCCTTTAAAGTACATTCATTCACGACCAGCCTTAAATGTATCTAATTATACTTCAGTTGCTATGGTTTGTGTTCACACACTTTGTCACGTGCCAGTTGATGTGTAACATTGTTTTCACAGGTACGTCACAGGATCAAGCAATGCAGACAGGCTGCCGGTGAAGCAGGTATGAGTCAAAATCACTCTTCATCACCTGCAAGTCCTATTTTCAGCCAACATGTATTTGTATTTTACTGTATTCAGGTGATTTCTGAATGCAGTTAGTGCTTCTTTTTTTAGTGAATACTTTATGGAAATTCTGCACTGTACTTGTTTTTTTTTTTTTTTTTTTGTCTGCATTTGTTCTCATTGTTTAACTCCACAAAAGGGGTGTCAACATTATATGAGATTGATGCATATTTTAGTCTTGCAGCCAAATATTTTAATATTTAGTGCATGTGTGTGACCATCACCGGCCCTCCCTGAAAGCTAAGCAGATATTCTTTATTAGAATTCCCTATTATGAGCCAGGGAGGGCAGTGCTACACCTCAGTGATGTGTGGGGGAAACAAAGACTGGACAGGATGAACAGGACGAACAGGATGAACAGGGATAGAAAATAACAGGCGTTGCTATTGCAATTAAAGATTGTAAGGTGGTGTGTTATGCCCAACTACTAACTGTCCATCAATAGAAAAAAAATAAAAATTTGAAAAAAGAAAAGAAAACCAAACCAACACAAAAGAAAAAGAGATTCAATAATAAATGAACAAACGGTACTGAGCACCATAATTGTGGGTGTCTGCACTGTACTTGTAACACCGTACTGTGTTTTATTATTAAGTGTAACCATGCATAACGACACTCTATTCTCTCACAGAGAAGCTGTACTTAAACAACACTGTTCAACTAGAAGCTGTTCGCCAGGACTGGGAAGAAACACACAGAAGCACTTGTGAGGTACTGCAGATAGCATTCCTCTTAACTGCTGTATCACAGTCACAACTGACAGACTAAGCTTCACACCACAACTCCTTTAACTGCGTGAAACCCCCGTACTGCTGACCAGTGAGGAAGTACACTTCATCTTGCACTCAGAGTGCTAAAAATGGAACAACCTAACCACAACCATGCAGAAACATGTTCAGTCACACAAGAGTTTGTTAAATGCTTTTTAGTGGTACTCTGCAGTTTGCATGCCAGCACTATCTAGTGATCTCTCTGTCAGGGTGTGAGACAGCTTGAGAGATAATAAGAATGTGTCTCTGCAGACATTAAACTACTAAAACATTAGTACTTAGAAATTATACAGAAACAAATGGGTTTTTTTGTGTGTATTTTAGGTGTTCCAGCAAATGGAGGGAGATCGTATCAGCATGCTGAGGTGTGCTCTCTGGGACCATTGCAATCATTTCTCCATGCAGTGTGTTAAAGACGATGAGGTCAGGTCATCTTCTCTTTATTTATATTAAGAGAAAGGATTTTTCTAGTATTTCAACCCCCCAAATTTTATTTTTTTAAAAGAAAAAAAAAGGATTGTAATTTGGACACAGCCATGATCGTACAACCACTAGACTAGAATACAATTTCATTGTGTTACTCATTTACAACAATACCACTTTATATTGAACTTACATTCAATATAAATGATTTCTTACAGAAAGTCCTCAACACTTCAGAAACAGCTGGGCTTAGCTTGGTAAAAAAAGTTTTAATTTTGGCTTTAAATAAAACACAGCTTCAAAATGCACGTACAAATATAATTTTTAAATAGGAATTTACCGTCATAGGAAGAAAAATGTTGTGATTTGTATTTAAGGCAAATATGATATAATTTTTTATAAAAACATGATTAAATGTTTTGGTCAAAACTGAAATATCTGAACAACTAATATCATAAAATGTTATGAATTCTCGCTAAACTGAGATGGTGAACGTAGCGAACATTACACTTACTAAAGGTCAACAGGTCAACGTGCATTGTCACTGTGAACTTGCTAGCATGCAGATGTTAGCATTTAGTATCAGTGTGCCCATTGTGTGGCTAAAGTGTATTAGTGCAAAGATTTAAATTTTTTCTATGTATACTCACTACACAGTTCTGATTTCCTCCTGTTTTGTGAAATCAGTTGTACGAGGAGGTGAGGAAGCTTCTGGAGCAGTGTGACATTACCACAGACAACAACTGTTTCATAGGGATGAAAAACACAGGACTGAGGCCACCAGGTGAGCTTTCACTGTGGGCCAACCAGCCATTTACAATAACTGGTAGAAGTGTTTTTTCCCATAGAAGAAACTAGTTGTTGATATTGAAGAGAGAAGTGAGAAAATATACCACTATTACAGAACCGGATTTATAGAGCTTCTCGGCATCTATTCTGTCTCTTTCAGTTGACACACAAGTAGAAAGCAACAGTTCACTTCCAAAATGAGCAGCTTCTCTTTTCTTCTCACAGATCCAATAGTGTTTGAAAGCTACTACCAGGCGGGGACAGTCAGGAACAGAAATGGTCAAGTTCATTTTGCAGGAAGAGAAGGCATAACAAGGAGGTGTGGCACAAGTAACACAAGAAGAGGAATCAAGGGGAGATGATCTCCTCCAACTTTATTTAATTAGAGAACTTTTTTACCATTACGAAAGAAACACATTCAGATGTTATGTGGCCCTGCTGGTTTGTTGAATCTCTGGACGCCACTTTGTGTATCTTACATGTCTATGTTGATCTGGATCACACAGATGCTCTGACCCCCTACTTGGAAGCTCTTTGAGTTTCACTGTTGACAGCACTCAGAACTCACAACCAGCACTGGCATCTATTGGAGAGTGTAAGTACTGCAATCACTCGCTGAGTTACATTAATGTATTTTTAAATATGAACAACAAAAATCATCAGCAGCATATACAACACGTTTTTTGTAGCGTTGTGTGCTTACTGTGGATCTTTTTAGTTGATTATGAATTCACGTATGGGAAATTGTGCTTGAATAATTTCCCTTTTGGCAATCACTGTAGCAAATCTAAATTTCAATTTAAAATGAAGTGCGCACACATCAGTTAATCTTTTATATGAGGTTGAAATAGGCTATATAAATCATATGTGAAGATAAAATGTATACTAAACAAAAGTGTACTGTTTGCGTGATTCATTATTTTACAACAACAAAAAACACCCAAAATAAATGTATATTTGCAACAAATGAAAATTAAAGGTCCTGCATGGATGTCTTCTGCTTGATTTTTAAAGGTGAGCTAACACTTTCTAATTGCCTGCTTTGACTCTGGTTTCAGTCGAGACTTCAGATGACGGGTATGCACCTCTACCAGGCCTCCAGCAAGAAGCACCACTGCTCACACTTCCAACAAATGACAACTGCTACATTGTGGTTTATGACTACACTGCACAGGTGACCACTGCTATTTTAACACATTACTAACATGAAGCTAGACATCAGCTAAATTTACCAAAGACAGTAGGTCTGATTGTAGAATTTGTTGAAAAGGTGGTGCAGATACTTCGGATACTTTAGGTTAGATCGGTCTGTGACTAACATTGGTCATCTTTACTTTGACCGGCCAGGAAGAGGATGAACTAACTGTGAGCAGAGGAGACGTGGTCCAAATGTTGGAACAAGGAGAGGATGGCTGGTGGACAGTGAACAGGGGTGGGATGACTGGACTGGTGCCAGGAAACTATCTGGGCAAACTTTGAACATGCAAGCAGACACACACACCCACATACAGTCATGTTTCTATCACTTAACAGCACATTAATCTACATTTATAAATTCATTGAAGACCTGCTGTAACCACAAGTATAATTCATACTTGCCTAACCCTAATCATAAACCAAGCTGTATCATAAAATTCAAAGTGTGAACAGATTTGTGTCCATATGACATGAGTACTGCCTAAGCCAGCTGGGATAGGCTCCAGCCCCCACATGACCCTACAGAGGATTAAGTGATGTATAGATAATGGATGGATGGATAACATCAACAATAATAAGTCCACACACACAAACACAGATATAAGACAATAGAGACACATACACCCACGAAAATAACAACACACACTTCATATGCTTAAAACAGACAAGTACTGCGTCATATGTAAATGAACATACATAATCATAATGCCACAACACAGTCTACAGATGCACACATCTCTGCCTGGCTTCTCAGCTGAGAGCTCTATACATTCCTGATGTTTGAAGTTGACCCTGAATTAACAATCTAGCTTCATTTACTTCACAGTAGATCATTTGGACAATTTGCAAAATTTAAGATATGCCTTCATTCTTAACAGCTTTTAAGCCTATGTACACCTATTTGCTCCCTGGTATTATTATTTATTCACTGTGATTTAGCCATGAACAGATATTGTGAGATTAGGTGTTTAAGATGGAAATAAAGCAGCTACTGCCTGCTCTGTTTGCTGTTGCCTTGGACTATTGCTGTTTTTTTCTTCATGTTTTTCATTCCACAGATAGAGGGCTGCGTTGCATATGCTTTTGTACAAGTCTGCTACCATTTTCTCACTGCTAGATGGACCATAGGTTACCATGGTAACAGCAAATAATAAACAAAATTCAAAAATAGGGTTTACTAAACTGAGGAAACTGTTAGCACATTAACATGTAAGATACATTTCCTGTATGACTAATGGAATATCAGTACATTCAAAACAATGCGGATGAAATAACAAAGCAGTCTGGGTGAAATGTATGAGTTTATTTGTCTCCTGCTTGTTCTCCAATCTATACACAATTTGCTTCTCAGATTTTTTTTTCCTGTGGCACTAGCTAAATATCTACGGGATCAACATAAAAGCTCAAAAATATTAAAAAGAAGCACAACTTCACAAAAACGTAAAAAATAATGTGTTGTAGTTCTTTGCATCAGGCTCATAACGAACTAAGTAAACAGAAGGGTTTCTGTGGCTGGAACAAACTGAGTCTACACGTACACGTCTTCAGGTAACACTGATGATACTCCTACTAATGGCACTGGAGACCCAAAGGTTGATTCACAATTTATATATTGGCAATGCCTCACAAGAGCAGCCTGATTCAGAGAACGTCCACACCAAAACTGAATGTACATTATTCACAACCTGAATATTTGTTAATATGAATAATTCTTTCTCATAAACATGGCTTTGACAACAAACACAGAGCTGCTGAGAAAAAAAAAAACCTTGTTCTTATTCTGTCAGTGTCAATGAGTTTAGCTTAAACACTGAACTGTATTGTTGTAACAGCTGAGATCAAAACCTTGAATCCATAGTATGGTAAAAAACATTTTTCATTTTCACAAAGTCTGGTCAAACCAGGGATTAGTGTTCCTGTTTACATGTTCTTTTTAGCATATATTATGTATGCATTTAAACAACCATGAAACATCTCCAGAGCTCCAGCCATAGTGCAAACTAGCACACAAGGAAATACATTCCATAAAATACTCCCAAACATGTTTTCACATAATTACCTCCTCCTTATCCTCACTGGGGACGAACACAAATTTCATGAAGCCATAATTAAAAGAAAATAATATCTGCACCAACATCAACAATGTCAATTAGCCATACACAACTTTGGCTTTTAAAAGTATTTCAGCATGTGTAAGAAAAAAAAAACATTTAAAGTAACAGTAACTTCAAAAGCATGTCAATAAATAACTGGTTTCCCCTTGAAGCCCCTTCCCACCCCAACCACGTAGTCAGTGTTCGCTACTTTATCATGAATTGTGCAAGGTGTGCTTGAGCTTATGTAACTACAGCTGATATCTACTGTGGACATGTCCGGTGAAGCTCCTGTTGATTTTCTGAGTGTTTTGTTGGCTGGCTGCGTCCTTCATGCATAGCTGTTGGTGGTGACCAGCAGCTCATACGCCGGATCATGACTCCTCCTGCACAGCACCACGCAGGCACAGAGCATGCCCAGCATCTGCAGACACACCACAGGAGTCAAAAGGCAGTTTTCCCTTCTGCAAACTTCACAAGCAAATTACATGTGAATCTGATCAAAAAGCAAGAATGATTAGCTGTTTTTGACTTTAACAGGAATATCAGCACAAACAACAGAATATATGCTGAATTGTAAATTTGTATGTACCACTACAATTGACAACAAGCATAATGTTCTCCTGGAATACTACTTTTAGACACAGGAAATTGCACTGCATAAATCATCATCTTTCTTCACACGTACACGGATCTATGTGTGAGAGATCAAAATCTGATAGCCATAATCTGGGGATCTATTTTAATGATACTTCCTGTTCACTTCCAAATACGTGGCTTAACTGTGGATTTGTGTAAAATCTGTCTGACCGATCATGTTGTCTGTAATGAAATCTGCTGAACATAACATTTTCACTTCTATATTTAGATAGCATGAATTTTGCCCCATTCAGACTTTAAAGTCTTACCTGTATGGATGCAAAAGTTAGTGCAGCCCATATGACATACATCATGATCTCCTTTAATTTCTTCACAACAAGAGCTTCACAACCCTAATACAGGAAAAAAAAAAACAACAACATCACATGACGTTTTACAGCTTTAAGCACATTCTTCACTTACAAAAATGCACAGGAAAAACTACAAAAGAGTATTTTGCAGTTTGAGTCTGTGTCAGTGATTTAACTACAGAAAAGCTAAGGTGTTTGAGCTGCACTTGTGTGTACCTCTTGGTAGAGATCTGCTGGTCGAGTCAGAGTGCCTGTACAGTTGCTGATGCTGGGCTGACAGCAGCTGACTGGAACGCTGTTGTTCTTGGATTCTTTAAACCAGCGAGTGTTCCTCCAGTCAGAGTAGTTGTGAATGCCGCAACAGTGAAGCTGGTGGCAAAGTGAAGAGCAGTGAGTGAAAACGTTCAACATTTGGAATTTAAAAATATTAAATTAAAACTCAACTGTCTGTTCACATTGAAGTTGTAGCTGACAGAGAAAAAGATTTGGCACAAGGAGGATCATTTCTTCTCACCTGCCTCTGCACATAGTCAATAGCGCGACTAGGAGCATCAGTGTTGGTGCCGTTGTATTCATTGTAAACCTTCTGGATGGAGTGATTCACCTCATCTTCTACCTGAAACAAATTCACAGCAGCAGTTACTTCCCAGCTCACTAAAAGCTATTTACATATGATACCTCTAGGGAGCATATTTTCACATTTATATAATGCTATCTTCAACCTGACACAAACAATAAGAATTTGGAGCATCATAATCTAATTCCCTTAATACCTACATTATATTATACAAGACACATAGATGCTTGTCTTTTTCATTTCGCAACAGGTGAAAATGCAGTCTTTGACCCACTTTCACAGACTAAACACCTCCGTAAGGCAATGACACAGTGTTTACCTTCGCCCTGTATATGTAGCCCAGCACCACCACCACACACTCTGTTACAAAGACCAACAGGAGGATGGCTGCAAACTGAAATGACAAAAAACAGACAGAAATCAATTAGTAAAATGAGACAGAAATAAAATAGCTACCAAACACAAAACTGTTCTCCAAATCATAAAGGACAAATGTCTGTCTTTAAATAACAGTAAGGCATCCATATGTATAATGAAAATGCCTTTAATTACTGCCTGTAATGATAGTATCTGTTCATGAAAAGATCTTTCCTTATGAACTTTCAGTATAAGAGCTGGGTCACAAAATTCGTAATACTCCTTCCTTTCAAAATGTAGCCAAAAGTTTATATGACACTAAAATCAGCTACTTATCTAGGTTATTAAAATCAAATGGAAACGCTTTAATGTTACAATATTTTTACAACAAAATTCCCTCTTTGTGTTTTCTTCCTGAGCTGTAGTAAAATCACAGTCACAAAAAGAGGGGCATCTGTACTAAAAATAACTACGTCTTGGGATTCTGAAGCTTTATACTATTTTCAATTTAATTTTTGAACGTGTTGGCAAACGAAAATCCCATGTGGCAGATCACAACAAGAAATATCTATTTTAATGTTGATTAGAGCCAACTATTTGTTCGACAAACTAGAAAAAATTGTAAATCCTTCCTTTAAGCATCCTTTTGCATTTTTTCCTGGTTCTTCCACTAGAATGTTTAAGAAATGTTTCTTGCATGTCCATCTGAACTGTGCTTGTTTTAAGTCAAAGCTGTCAACACTCACAGTTGCCAAGCCACAGGAGCTTTCGCGTATTGTTGCACAGCAGCCAATCAGGCCGATGATGAAGAGAAGAGTCCCGACAGCTATTATTATAACAGCAGGAATCAAAGTGTACACGTCTTCAAAGAAGTGGTCATAGTCGTCATATGTGATGAACACATAGGCTCCAATATAGCATAAAATTCCAGCTGCAGCCTGTGGAGAGAAACAAAGAAACATGAGTCAAAGAAAAGACAGTCAGGTACAAGGACACAGGGAGAAAAAGTCAGCTTTGGTAATACTGGATTTCACTGCATGTCAGTCAAGAAAATTAAGATTGAGCCAAAGAGAAAAGGAACAGCATAATAAATAAATAATAAAATAAGAATATGCTTTTTTAAAAAACTTAGCAAAACATATATATATATATATATATATATATATATATATATATATATATATATATATGTATGTATATATATGTATGATTCCTAGCTTCATCTTACGATTAGCAATTTAAATAATAAAAATAATAAGAGAGATAAACACATCTGAAAGAAAGGTGTAGTGAGAAGTGGCCACCTGTCACCTCCACCTTATTCAGACATTCTGGGAGAACATATTGCCTTTTCTTGATTCATTTAATGCTCATTCTATGGTTCTCGGTGTATATTTTCATGTAGCTCTGCTTGTCTGGTGATTCAATGATGCGCTGGAGGTGCACTAAGCTGCTGCATCACGTCATGGCTGTAAGTTGTGGGCGGCAGCTTCACAGACACGCTGCTGCTCATTACCTCAAGACACCGCTGGGTTTTTCTTTGTGCAATTAGTGCACCACACAGCGAATACAAAAGTCACACTATGTCCGTGTATTTCTCGCCTCGGAAAGCAAATGCGTCTGTCGCCAAACTGCGGCGCATCTCTGGCGCAGTTTGCTAGCTAGCGAACGCTCCTTCGAGCCGCTGGCCTCACCGGGATGCTGCACATTGTTCGATCATCTGCCGTTTTTCTTACCCAGAATATGAGGTTGAGGAAAACCAGGACGGTTTTAGATGACGTGATCCCACACTGGCCCATGGTGTCGTGAGCACAAAAATGAAAATTGCTCGTATAAAAAAAAAATACTGATGCACCTGCACCTTTGCTGCTAAAATAATAAAATGGCTTCGGTCGGGCCCACTGTGCTCAGTCTTCTGGCCTCCACCAATCAAAGCGCAGCAAAGAGAGGATAAAGGTCACGTGTTCCGGTGACATCACCATTCAAAACAAACACACTAGGATGTTTAATAATCTCTGCAACAACGTAAGTCATTATAGGTTTTTATGTTATATATACAGCGCAGGCTGGGCATTAAAACTTAATTCTGTGTAGTTATATGTTTATCTCACAGTTACAGTGTGCTTAAATGCTGCTGTTTCCGAAAATGCGCAAAATGTGGCATCTGAAGGCGACTTCAGTAACGAAGCCACCAGTATTTGTAAGTCAACATGCCCAGCAGGCTAGTTTATTAAAATCAGAGTCACTAAAATCAGTTTTAAAGTTTTGAAAGATCAAGCCTTTTTCTGCATGGGTTTGACACAGCAATCAGCAGTCTGGTACACTGGGAGTGCGCTAGCAGCTACTGACAAAAAGTACATACACAATAAACCTGTCCCAACAGAAAAACACTCAAACTGTCACGTGCTGCAGAAAACCTTAAATGATATCTCTGCAAATCAACAGGTCAGGTCCCACTGCATCATGGGAGTTTCAAACAAGCCTGAGGCATTGAAAAAAATAACTCTGCAACTTAACTGTAAACCCACAAAGTACTTTTTAGTACACATTTTGGCTCAACGGTTGTTGCTTCCAGTGTACTACAACCACAACATGCATCAATGTCTGCCATGTCACAGCTCAACAGCTCTCATGTCCCAACTAATCATGTGCACCTGCTACTGGACCTGAGTATTTCCACATTAGTATACTATAATGATGATGAGAAACATAAACACACAGAAGTATTAGTAGAAAATGGACTGTATTTTTTAATGTCGGGCTTCCTGTATAGGAATGTTTTTAAGATACAGTATTCAGAGTATTCAAATGCAGCATGCAGATTTCACACAAAACCACAAGTGTTCTGTAGTGGACCTCATGCTGCTTGGTGAGGACCATGCTGTGGAATAAGCTCCTCCTTACTATCAAAACAGCTGAGTCAGTACCTCTGTTTAAAAAACTTTTAAAAGCCCACCTGTACAGGCAGCATTTAGGATTACATTTTATATTGTCTTTTCTAATGTTTTATTGTTACTCTTCATTGTGAAGAGCTTCGAACATCCTGTTTTTTTTAAAAGATACTATAAAAATAAGGTTTATCATTATTATTCTACATGAGATTTTTTTTCCATGTTTTCTACACAAGCATACGTCTGTTCTTCAGAATACATGGAATTTACTGTAAAACAAGTAAGCAGATGTCAGATATTTTTACACCTCACCTTTCTGCTTTGATTCTGTAGTTCTGTTCCCTCAGTTTGTCCTTGTTTGAGCTTAATCCTCATTAGAATCACGGGGTACTGGAGACTATCCCAGCTGACTTAGGGTGAACACCCACAGGTCACCAGGCTATCACAGAGCCACACTCACACTCACACCTATGGACAATTTAGAAACATCAGTTAACATCAGCATGTTTTTGGACTGTGGGAGGAAGCCGGTGTACCTAGAGAAAACCCAGGCATGCATAAGGAGAACATGCAAACTCCCTGCAGAAAGATCCCAGGCCCGGGCCAGGATGTGAACCAAGGACCTTCTAGCTGCAAGGTGATGGGGCTAACTACCGAGCTACTGTACAGCCCCTAGTGATGTCACTGATTTAAAAATGTGAAGATCAATGGTGAATGATTCTGCAAAAAGATTAACTTTATCTTAGCATTTTGTGTTAGATTTCTCAATGGAGTTTCAATAGGAGGACATGAGCTTGGACAGTAAGCATACAGTTTGTACTGACGCTCATTAAATGGTTTGTAAATTTTCCACTTTTGAACCCCTTAAAAACTGACATCTGCACTGAGATGTCATTGATGTGTAGTAAGGGTTTCCATGCCAGAGGGTGGCAGTGTACCATTGCTGATTTTACACAGGCACCAGTTGTCAGAGGAACATTTATCAAGAGTAAGCAGTTGGCAAAAACACCCAACAACCATATAATAATCTGTGTTTTTACTTCATTAATCTTTCAGATGTTCAATTTAAGGCTTGAATAGATAATAACATACACAATGCATAAATGAATGAATCTAAGGAAAACGCATGCAATGTGGCCCTTTTTCCTTTATTTAAACCTAGACTTCTGTGTTTTCTATGAGCGCAAGATAGATTACTCAATTGAAAATTAGTTGTGACACTCAATCAATAATGACTTAGACTGGTGCCCACAGCCTTGGTTTTATTGAGTGAAAGCTTGCCACATCTGTCCCTGTCAGCTTTTGGTATTCAAACTGAGCAAGAAGGAAACGTATAAATTCCAAAAGAGGCTGAGGTGACCTCTGTTGACATAACATACATCCACAGTGTGAATTATGCATCAGCTTTTCCTCTTGGCTATCAATTGATTCATTGTTAAAACAGGCCAAGATAAAACAAACTAACAAAAAAAGACAAGTAGAAGCGCAGCAGAAAAAAAAAAAAAAAAAAAAAAAAAACAGGACTGTAGAGGTCCCAAAGGCACAGACATGTGGCTGTATCTGTGGGTCATACGCTAACAACTCATTATGTCCCTGTGAAAATGTCAGGAGCTGTGTTAAAATTTGTACAAAGCAGATGAAAATCACAGATTTCTGCATCATTACAACATGGAAACTAATACTGTTGGGCTTAAATTGGTTAAATTTAGAGTATGGTATATTTTGTATGCGTGTCATAAATTCCTAAAGATAAATAATAAACACCCATGCTCACATACAGGTTAGTTGTTTTGTGGGAATGTCATCATTTGTGATAAACAGAGTGATGTCCTTCCATCTATGTTTTTTTCAAATAAAAAATCCTTTCTCTGTAGAAAACTATCCCACAAACACCCTCATTGAAACAGACGACTTACAGTAAATCAGTTCCTGTTTATTGAAACATAAAGAAATACAGTTACTCATCCCTGCGGGGAAGTTATTTGTCACAGCAGCAGCTTAGTATACCAAGCCACGATCTAGATGACATTACACCCATTATGATGGCAGATGCCTAATTTTTGTTGCTCTGGTGCAAAAATTAAAATATTGGGATTAAAAATGAAGAAATCTATTTTTGGTGCTGATTGTTTCTATCTGCCTTCATTTATTCCAAGCATTTCTTGTAACTGAATCCACAAAATGAATATAACCCAGCAGAATAATTTAGTTTTACATTTTTCCTGTTCATTGGTTGGTGCTCGTTGGAACTTAACAAGCATCAGCTTGCTGTAATGTAACACTTAGGTGCACTGCACATATTTTCAAGCATCATTTAAAGCCTTTTAGGGCACAGACTTCCCATTTGAATTATTTTAGTCACATTACAATAGACATAGTGTCCTCTTGGATGACCATCTATAGAGTAGGCCAAATATTCTAGCCACAGCTTTTTTGTTTTCCTGTAGTTTTAAGTGATGTTCTGTTTGGCAAGCATGAACTCTTCTGTGGATTTAGACATAGAGCTGTTCATTTGTGTAGGTCGACAGAAAGAAGGATTAAATCTGAGCATATGAATAAATGGGGAATTTCAATGAGCAGAGGAGGATATTCAAAGTAGACCGAGAGCACAGAGATGCTAAACTGAAACTCTCATTTTACTGAGGAGTGAGGCAGCACATGCTCAGACTGTGTGGAAACGTCACTTTCCTCAACAGTTAACACTCCGTAACATGTTTGGATCTGCAGTTTCAAGCCATGAGAGGACAGTTATATTTACTCATTAACACCCTCACCACACACACACACACACGCACAAATTGATAATTAACTTATCAACATATTAAATTGCACTTCTACATGCACTAGCCTGACATGTTAAATGAATGAAAAAAAACACTGTATTTGTGGTTCAAGATGAAATTTCTCGCAGGATTCAAATACAGACTCTCACATCTTGTCTATCTGTGCGATCTGCAGAGACCCAAGACGCCCTTTTCAGCAAAAAAGACATTTAACCAGTAAGAATGTTCAAGTATAAGCCTTTTTATAAACCCACTCTCCTCTTCACAGTCCTGAATGTGAGTTTAAAAGTGTTTCCTTAGAAACGTAAATTCACTATAACCTATTGAGCAGACTTATTTATTAAATTGTACCCAATTTTCTAGCCTACTAACCTACTTGTGTTAAGTGTTCTGCACCTGAAAATTAGGGATCTCAAGACTGCTGTCTGCCAAAAAGAACAGTAGGTTAAACTGTGCATTTATGGAGAATAAATGACCCAGAGGGGTTCTATTTTTAAAAAGATCTCAACATTTGTGTGCTGCAAATTCTAAAGCCTGTTACAAAAGCCTGAAATTTTGAACTGAAGGGTCAACTTCAGTTAACTCATTTCTAAAAAAAGTAAACTAAATATGACAAACACCTCAATCATTTGAACAGCACCACAAACTTCAGAATGTCCATAGAGATGATTTACCACCTCTCTAAAAGTTATCAACAATCCTTCATGAAGGCAGGGTTTTTTGTTTTTTTTACAGAGCTATCTTGCTAGAATTCATCGTTTTAGGAAAGGTGTAAATTTCTAATGTATTCTCGTAATTAGCTCTTTCTGTGTCATTTACATAGTTTTGGGGTTAACCAGCTATACAGACTACACAATTCTCAACTCTCTCACCTGAAAAGCATATTCACTTTCTCAGCTCACACCACTTACCGCTTTGAACACGCTGCACATTTCACACCTAAAAATTCCATAAAGCAAATGACAGGACATTGTGGGAGAGATATTGAAATAGCCTGCCTGTTTCTAATAGCACAGTGGATTAGCCCAAGGCAAAGAAGCTGCATGAGCTGCATGGGGCTATCTCACTTCACTTTACCAGTATTGATCGAGAGATTTACGCTCAGGACAGAAAAAGTACAAAAGACAATATTGATTTCATGTCGAAATGTTCAGAAAGTTAAGAAATGGGATTTATGTAAGCTGCCTACATATGTATTTATATAAGTGTTATTTTGGACATGCTTTTGCTCATGCTGAGCAATGAAATGTTAGTGATGGGCCTATAAATACGAGCTGTGAAGGTCAAGTGTACTAAAACCCCATGGAAGAAAACAGAGGGGGGGATATTCAGTGAAGTCCCTGTAAAACAGAGACCAACATATAGGATTATTATAATTCTACAAGCTGTCTTGTGTTCCTTTTAGATCTGTATGTGCTGTAGGTGCTGTAGCTGCCATCTTGTAAGTCAGTGAGATTATCCAAACTCATCTCACTAAAAAGGTGTGTAGACATTTTCAGTAAAGTGTTTTCTGCATTCTCCAATTATCATGCAAGAATATTTTAGACACAATCAAAAGAACTCAGTGATCTACCCATGGTGAAGTGAGTGTTTCTTTATAGCTGGACTGCTCCATTATTTAGGATGCCAGTAATGCAAAACATTTTGTATAATTTATGTGCCTCACATCAAAGTCAAAGCAGTGCAAATAATTATTTTATTCAATATAAATATAACTAAATACAGGACAAGACAATGTGAAACATATTCACCAAAATAAATTGGAAAAAGCTGTAGACTATTGCAAATGGAACATGAGTTGTATAGGCTAAGTATGACAGTTAGAGTAAATTACAGTCATGATGAGCAGAAGACTGTTTCTCATTTATTTATTTTAATCCACGAGGTCAGAGGACCTCAGATCACAGGTGCCAGGTTTTAATCCGCTGCATTACTTTCTGTTTTGGATGTAGTTTTCTAAAATCTTCATCAACAAGTCCGACTCCTGGAATAGAGAGTGAAACAGTATCACATTAAAATAAAAGAATCAGTCTCTCTGCAGTTTTGTGACAAGAAAACGCCGAGACAGCTTGGTTCTCACCTGATTTTTCGAGCGGCTTTCTTGCGTATCCACCTGCGCTTGCAACGCCACCCGCAGAAACTCTTGGAAAAGCTCCCCGAGTGCGCCCTGCTCCGCGGGAACAGAGACTTCCAGCGCACCGACACCCTGGTCCTCAGCTGAAGGCAGCAGGGTGGTGTCCATCACACTCTTTTTACCCATGAAATGTCCTGCCAAACCAAAGAAAATGCCCATTAATGCTGACTTAAATTAGTAAAAAAAACTAATAGAAAAAAAAACAGCTTTTCTTCCTCACAATCAACATGTTATGGTGTAAAAATAAACGGATTACATATGAAAACATTTTTTTAAAACAGGATAATAAAAAGAAAATATTCTTACCTGTTGCCCAAAGATTGCCTCTTGGATTCACTTTGATTTTTGCAACTTTATTCCTAAGCTCAGTCAGGTCGAAACTAACTGCAGAGGTGAAAGTCATGACAGAAAACAAGACCAGATACGTGAATAAGCCCCACTGGCAGACATTGTTCAGTGTAAAACCTCTCATCTCAACGCGGATTGAAGAACTGTCCTCCGGGGCGCAAATTTCCAAGTGTCTCCCGTTAGTCGTAGATGGCTCAGACGCACACTGCTTTTATAGGCTCCCCTCTCCGGGGTGGGCTCTGTTTGTGATGCGTGGACTTTTCATTGACCCTGGTGCGTAAATTGAAGTGAAGTCAGTCGACTCATTGTTAAGGTTTGGTCGGATCGCGTTTCCGGCTGTGCGTAATTGTAAGGATCGATGTTTAACTTGGAGGAAGTATGAATGTTTGCTGCAAAAATTCTCAACCAGCCAAGTGGAAATACCACAATGCGCAAATATTCAGTGTGGGTAAATTAGTTGAGCTGAACTTTTTTAAGTTTTTGGAGAAGGTTAGGTGACTCTTCAAATACATATATTGCGATCTTACAGTGTATATTAAACCAATCAAACATCATGTCACAGCACATTATATTTAAGCCATTAAAATGCCTCGTAAACTGGCTAACACTGTAAAATTTCTTTTGGTCTGTGCACTGTTGACGTGTGGTTAGAGCCACAAAATGGCACATGGGTTACTAATGCTTCCCTCTGGAGCAATACACAGTCATTTCCTGCATCCCCTTCCAGCTCCCAGGGTCCAGGCTTGGTCCCACACAACGAGCAACATGACATTTGGCCAGTTGCAGCATGTTACTGTGATCACCATCAGTCCTCCGAGGACAGGAAAACCTGCTTATTCTCACTGCTAATTTAGAGCTGATAAGACAGATGGCCTCTCTTGTCACTTCAGGGTGCTAAAATTTCAAATATAGTGGAAGAGCTGCAGCTCCCAGTTTGCTCTTTTATAACCTTTGACATTAACACACATACTTGTGATTTTAGAAATTGTGCACAGCAGAATGTCAGTCTCATTAGAAGACTGTCTTTACCATCACTGCATCACTCTCCCTGCTTTTGCAGATTAAATGAACCCAGACAGCGGCAACACTGTTTCCTTAAAATATGTGGATATTTGCATCTCAGACTCCAAGCTGTTGATTTATAGCTCATAAAGTACAATGTATTACATAGCACTACCCATGAGACCATCGCCACAGTTGTTGTCATTTAAGGGCCACTTCAAAGTAGAAAAAGTAAAACTTTGAGCAGAGTCCACAAAAGGACACTGCATCATTTCCCAAAGTTCATCTCAACACCAGTCTGGGTTTAAATGAGGCTTCTTTAAATTCGACAGCTCAATTTTCTAATCGATGTGACATTTTATGTCCAATCTTGATTACAGGATATTGTTTGACCACTGAGGTATAATTATGTTTTCGTGAGCCACGGCAGAAGATCCAAGTAGTAAAAAGCTCCACCTAACTGGCATCTAGGTCAAGGTCTGTCAGATCTAACAGACTGCGGACAAATGCAATCAATTTCAGTCAAAGTTCAAGTGCCTCAATAGAATTTCAAGTGGATCTGCATTAAGATTATATGTTGATCCATACTACTGTATGATTGCAGGTCAGTTCTGGATGGCCATGACAGTTTCTCTTGATTGCAAGAACACTAAAGTGTGCTCATGTCCGAAAGAGCTCGTAACCAAGGTTAATGCTCAAAGCAACTCTGCATTCATAACGGGCCCAGCCCACTTTACTAAAAAAAACGTTGCCACTCCAGTGACCTTTATATAAATTTACCAAACAAGTCATTACACCATTTAATTTACAACAAAATGCGTGGGCAACAAATTATGTCTGGAACAGCTCACCTGAATGTAACTGTGTTTGGGGCTGGTTCTATAAAATACCTGGATGGTAAATTTAAAAAATGAAAGAAAAAATTAAACATATAGCATGACATTTTCATCACATTTAACTAATTTTAAGCATTTTTTTTAAATAACTTTGTGTGAAACAATACAACATCATACAGGGTTACTAACAATGCTTTGAAAAGTTAATTCAATGCAATGGAAATACAGAAATTATTTTTCCTGCAAAGGCCCTTCAAAAAAGATTTGCAAAAAAAGTTATTGCTCATCTGTAACTCAAACAAATACTGAACTGAAAACATAGCTTCTCTTTTATGAGAAGGAATTAGATTCTGTACATCAATAAAACGGGGACTGTTGAATAGGAGCCAAAACAAAATGAGGCCACAAGTTCAAATAATCCATAGTGGATGGTAACCAGATTTCATATTTAATATCATTCGTAACCAGTTGTCATAAAATACTTCACATCTTTCTTAAAGACAATGATTCAACAAGAAAGAAACGAGACTGAATTTATCTTGAAGAATGCTGTTTCACATTCTGAAGATTACAAATAAAGATCGACTTCAAACCAAATCCAGCCTAGTTCCCTCACAAAAATATTTCTAAAGCTTGGATTTTTCAAATGTAAACACCCTATCCACATTTCTACAAAATGTTCAAACAAATGGTACAAAAAAGCCAGTTGGGTTTGACAAAGTCTAACTTAATTCTGTTTTGAAAGGCATGACTGAGGTTTCCTGGACGCAGTTTATCCTTTTTGAGCGCTGAAGCCTGAGTTCCTCACTCCCGATGGACCAACACGAAGAGACCCAGCATGAAGAGAACAGCATACTGTAGGATGAAAACACAGAATGAAGAAATTAGATGCTGTGATGCATTTTTTTTCCTGAGGAATAAAAACTACAGGACTCTTGTCAAGTGAGACTAAATAAGAGGAGCAACCAACTTACTTTGAACTTGGGGTAATCATTCATGAGGATGGTGACAATTCCAATGTATGGCACAAACCTGAAGACGATGAAAAAAAATGCTGACTGTCAAGAAATGCTATTGATATATAATACATGTGAGCTTGCAACTTCACAGTACACAAAAAGGTCTACAGCTTCAGTGTATGAATCAATCCGAACACCTCAGGCCCCTGGCACATGATTGCCTGGACCCACTGCAGTTTGCATACCAGGCATGGTGTGTAGGGTGTCATTATCCTACTGCTTCACAGGGATTACATAACCTGGAGAAGCCATTAAACACTGTGGGGAATCACAGACCTCTCCAGTGTTTTCAACATTGTCCGACTGGTTGGGAAGTTGCAGGTGGACCAGGACCTCATGGTCAGGATCACAGACTATCTCACCAACAGGTTACAGTATGTTAGGCTACAAAGCTGGTTGTTAAATGTGGTGATGAGCAACACTGGTGCACCTCAAGGAACTCTAATGCCAATGTTGTTGACCATCTTTTACACCTCTGACTTCTCCTTCTACTTGGCAACAATTACAGGAGTTCTCAGATGACTCCACTGTTGGCTTTATCATGGATGATAAAAAGGTGGAATACAGAGATCTATTTGAAAGCCTCATAAGATGGTGTGAAAACAGCCAATTCAGCTCATTATTTAAGAATACCAATGTAACTTTTGGCATAGCAAGAGGTTCCTGATCCCTGTCATCATAGTAGCAAGGAGGTGGACAGCTGTATGTTCTTAGGGATGCAACTCAACAACAAGCTGGACAGGCCAGACATCACTGAGGGTCTTTACAGAAAACAAAAGCGTAGGCTGTTCTGTTTGAGGAGACTTAAAACCCTCAACGTGTGCACTAGACATCTCCTCAGGGCAAAATATGAAGAAAATTGTCCCCAAAACACCTTGCTTGTTGAACATCTGCTTATTGAGGCATGACAGTGCTTCCTAAATGCCTCACATACAGGCTGCAGTAGACACTGGCTAAGAGGTTGTGCACATAGAGGTAGACATAGACCGATTATAGGCCTGATTTTTGCTGACATTTCTGCTCACTACAGAAAGTTAATGAAGGTAAATATGGTGTATGATAATCTGTTATTCAGTATCAAGACAACAAAAAATAACATTAGAGGTTATCGACATACCTCTGACACTTTTTGTCATAATGTGTAGTTCACCTTTGCTCTGTATCACAAACTAAATTACACAATGTAAATACAGTCACCGAGGGGAATATAAAGTACCACATGGCCTGACTGCAAACACAAGCATTGCAAAGGTGAACTTCAACACTTCACTATAAATCAAAATCTACAGCATAGTTACGTCCAGTGGGATGCCTGGTAACCCTCTATATCGGATATAAACCCAGCTCTAAAAATGAAGCTAAATCTGTCAAAATAACTTAAAATCTGAGAAAAACAGAGGTCCCACTTACTATGAATTAGAAGGCAAATTTCTGTGAAAAGTAACTGTTCTACCATAAACCAGAAGCATCCAGTGGCTTGTCCTTCATTTCTCTATCATGCACAATGACAAGCAATGACAGGGAGGATGAGATCACTTAAGTCCTACCTTGTTAATACTGTATAAATTAACTGGCAAAGATAACAGATCAAATGTAATCCCCAAATATTAAACAGCAAAGATGTGAAATTGCATATGACCTTGTCCGTTCGTCTCAAAGACAAACAGGACTATTATACTTGGTTCTATGAGACTGTTCAAGTGTTAATTTGATTATGTCAACCCCTGACAGAAATGTGTTGGAAAGACATAATATATTATCTTATGAAGACATTTTGAAATTAATTCTTCTTGCCTAAATTTTCAAACTTTCACAGTTTGCAGTTCTGTCATTTTGGTTTTGAAACATCTTGAGCAGAACAAGTTATGTTAAAATATGCTTTTAATATATCTGTACTATTATGTATTTTTCCCAACCAAAATACTTACCCCCTAGCTCGTCCCACCACATCTTTTTTCTCCAGCCAGTGTTGGTCCCTCTTGTACAGTCCTCTGTCATCCACTGCATTGTTGTCCCCTTTGGTCAAGAACTTAATGTCTCCATTTTCCCTGCGAACAAAGTATTAGTATGATTTTTAGACCACACTCTACACCGATTCCCCTTCTTCAACTCCCTAAGTCTGGGTGAGGATTCATGATGAGTGTGAAATGTCACAGAGGCCTCTGAAAAACTATTGTAGATAGCTAGAAACCAATACCATGAATGACATTTTCAGGTTTCACGGGCAGGAATGAAACTCAGTGATGTTGAAAGTTCACCGCGGACAATGAAATTAATAAAATACACATTCATACTTTTCATGGATCTTTAGTACTCTGTGTACTATGGGGATCTCTCTGCCTTCTATCCTGAAGACAACAATCTCTCCAACTCTGATGGGGTCCTCTACCCGGTTGGTCAAAAACAAGAGGTCTCCTCTGTGGAAAGCTGGCTCCATACTCCCGCTGAAACGAAGTACAGGCACATTAGCAACTTTAGCAAGTACCTTTTAAACCCAACATTATGTGACAAATATGTGTTGCAAATCTCAAATTTTTCTTTACAGATAATATTCACATTTGGTGAAAGAAAGGCATGTCATCTAAGAGTCAGAAGACAACTGTTTGCAACATTTGGAACTGTTTCAAGTTGGAAATCAGGACGTACAGTCCATTCTCAAACTGTGATGTTTACAAGGCCACAAGGAGGTGTTAATAACTACTACAACATACCAGCTCAACACTGCTTGGCTTACATTAGAACCAATAAATCGAGACATCCCTACCTACTAGTGGACTGGGATTTATTTCGTGAAAACCAAAGGTAATACGAAAAAACTAAATACATATTTCAGTCAAATCAAAACACTTCTTTCTACATTCATCTGTCATAATTAACCAAATGTACAGAGAGTTACACATCATAATATCATTTAAACATTATTTTTCAAGCACAACCAATGCTGAATCTAGCATAAAAACTGTGTTTAATACATTCTAAGTCATGTTAGCCAGAAGAAAAAAAAGATTCTATGTACAGAGTAGGCAACATGTTGAGATTGCAGGTTAATTTAACTAATTTAATTCAAACTGAGAATATGAAGTTCATCGCTCATGACTTTTTTTTTTTTACCGTATCAGAAGAAAGATGCTATCACAAGTAATAAGACCGCTAAGTGGATGATGAGACTGAAGATGTGAAAACAAGAGGAAAATGAGATATCCACTATGCAATTTAACCAGAATATGTGTAGTGAAACACTGTAACTGTGCAACCAGCACAAAATTTTAACTTCTTTGTAGCTACAGATGATATTTTCAGCTGTCCAAGGGAAAATATGAACCCCAAATACTATAGTCATACCTTCTGCTAAGGTACAAATCTTCAGCATGAAGCAGACAGTGATTTGATCACTGTATTAATATTAGACTGCAAACAAACAACCCAATGTCCTTGGCAAATACATCTCTTTATTCTTTGCAAAACTGTGTCTGTTTCCATGCTAAACCTACCACCCTTCAAACTTCTTTACTACCCAGGAGAAGTCACTGAAGTTCTCACAACGCTAACTCCCACCAACAGAGGCTAAAGATGCTCAAATTGAAGAATAAAAATCCCAACAGATAGGTGCAAACTCACCTGAGGACAACAACAATCGGGCTCTCACTGCCGGTGACCACCATCAGTCCCTTCCAGATCATCAGCGCAGAGGAAACTATCATACCAAAGTTCAGCACCTGGTAATAGAGCTGCAAACAAAAAGGGTAAATTTTACTTGCATAATAATAATAATCTCTAAGTGTGGCTACATAACTAGCAGTTTGATGTTTTTCCAAAAAAAATGAACTCAAGACCAACTCAGTAACATTATTATTTTTCTGTTTGCTTGACATAAGAAATTCACAGCTGGTTCATTTGTAAGTACATCTGGCGGTGAGACTTCTGCTAGCGGTGCCATGTCAATAGTCTTTTAAAATGAGGGAAATCGCTAGCTGAAGTCAGGATTAATGTTTACACCAGGTTTACATGTGTACTTTATGCTACAGTTTATAGCCGACTGTTTAAAAGACACGTATGCATAAAACAGTTCACTTTAGAGGTCGCTAACAAGTGACAGTCTGGCTTTAACGTTAAAAAGCGGTCTGCGGCTAGTAGTCGTTAGCTCCGAGCTCTGTTCACATACAAAGAGGCGGTCTGACATGAGAGTGAACTACAGCTCCGGTACCCACCTGCCGCTTATTCATGCGACGAACATCGTCAAGAAAGTCTAAAGACAACATTGTGGCAAATAGTACAGTGTAGAAAAAGCACCTAAATCACATGAAAACGCCTAAAGTAACGAGCATATGGATGCACGGTCGAGCACTGAAACTTGCATCCGAATCTTCCGGGTGCGCTCAACCGGAAGTCCCGCCCACCAGTGAGCACTGTGTTGAGGTGTCAGTTCAGGATACGAGGCGGAGCAGAGCGATGGGGAGGGGGTTTCCCGCAGCAGCGCTTCACATAAATACGCCGGGTACAAGCAGTACTGTACTGGAGAGGCTCAGGTACGCTGCAGACGGTGTTATTCATGACGGATAGCTTAAATGACACGTGCACTGATTGTGTGCACTGAGGAGCCCAAACGCTGATGGAGAGTTTAGAGTGTTTCTGTTTATTTCCTATCTATGTCTTTTACTGTCCTCTTTGACGTCTAGGGTATCATGTCATTTTACATGATGTCATTTAAAGCTACAGTCGTGTTTATTTAAACATTTATCAGTAGCGAAAACTGATTTATATTCGGGACTGTGTGAAATTTATCACTGGGACAAATACAAACACTTACCACTAATAATGAATATCATGTCAGGGAAGATTTTTCCGCATTTCAGCACCAAGATTCATCACAGAGACTGCATAAGACACAATTTGTGTGACAAAATCACAACACGCTTTTCTCATTAATATTGCTTTACAATTTCAGATCTATTTAGTGACAACCTGAAAGGACTATAAAAAAATAAAATGGTACTATAATCAAGATAGAACAGGTGACTGATTCACCAAGAATTAATCTTTTTTTGACAAAATGTTAGCCATAGCTGAAGTTTAGTTTGTTACTTCGCCCTGTTGTTAGGAGTCTTTCCTCTGACTTTTTCAAATACCTGCAGCATGACAAAGGACAAAGAAGAGACTATGGTGGTGAAGGGGATTGCGAAAATCTTTTGGTAGAGGAGCAACATCAAAGGTAGTTGGTTGGTCCAAATCAAAATATAACTGACTAAAACAAAAACAAAAAACTTTTTTTATGTTACATACCACAAACTTAGAATGCTCAGAAAAGTAGAGTTTGAATGGAAATACATTTAATGCTAAAGTGTGATTCATAGTGCAAGTGGGAGATTAAAAGCAGTAAAAGATGTAAAGCAGCAATGGTTGATATGGTCTCTGTTCAGCAGTTAGAGAAGAATTTACAGGCTGAAGGCTCCTAGGAGGACGGATCTGTCCATGATGCTTTGTCAGAAAATCGAGTTCCAGGCCAAAGCTGCTGACCTCTCTGAAGAGTTTGTCGATTGTGTTAATGTCAGCTGTTCTCAGCCTGCTGTACCAGCACACCTCTAGAGTGAAACCCTGGTCAACATCTGCAGTAGGATCAGACTTTAAAAGATCACCCAGGTATGTTTAGTGCTCAGCCACTTCTATGTCTGCATATATAAATATAGCTATTTACTGTGATAGTCAAATGCCCTGTTGATTTAGTGAATACAGTGAAAACAAGACAATTTTGTTTTCGTTTTGAAAGAACAATTTTGATAGTATACTGCATGTGTGGCATTTTATGACAATTTTTATTTTTTATTTTCATCTTTTAGTAATAATTTGGAGTCCCCTGATTTGCTTTCATTTCCAGTTTCTGACATTTGGTTTCAGAAGCAGGTAGCTTTCACTGAGTTTATCAGGTCTCTTTTGTTGCAGCAGTTGCCTGCTGCTGAAAGAAATGAGATTCATGAGAGTAGGAAGTCTGATCCATAATGGTAGTTGTAGCGTAAAAACCAAAACAATGAACTGACTGATGCCTTCCAGATTACATGTAGTCACTGAGCATATTATTGAGTGCAGCTTTAAAGACTTACACTTTACAAACACAGCAGTTTCCTTGTTTCCAAATGTTAGCCAGATTACGTAAAGTTTATAATCTGTGATGTAGTTATTGTTAAACCAAACAACCTCTAGTAAAAAAAAAACTCACAAAATTAATAATTCATGCCCTGTTAATGGCTTCCTTTAAAGGTGGGTAAACTTTATTCTACAAATAAACAGTGGAAAAGTGAGTTTAATTTCCCCTGCAACCTTAATGAACACATTTCTCCATCAAAATTAATCTTCTAACGAAAACAAATCTCAGTTGACGAGACCAGTAATTATTAACTGTTTTCCTTTGTCATAGACTACATCTAATTTCCTAGAGAAAGTGCTTCTGACGGAGTAGCTGATAATGTAGTTAGCGAACACACACCTGTAACCTACCAACCCTCTCTGCTTGTTGACTCAGCCTGCTGGGATGATTATTAGCACATATGTCACACGTATTTGAGCCGTCATTAAAAAGTCAGCTTTTATGTTGGCATTTCTGTGACTCATTTAATTGTGTTTTTTCCTGACTGTTTGAAATTTCATTTTGATTTCACGACCTACCTGTCAGTTGGGTTTTGTTTTTCCCCTGATGCACAAACACTGTTTGCTTTTCCTGTGACACAGTTTACAGTCAACAGGGACATTCGCATACTTTAGTGTTGACATACATAACATGATGTTTAATCTATCACCAGACATTTAAAATTAGAGCATGATTTTATTTTTCTTGCTATGATATTTCTTCAATACAAGGCATATATTTCTATGTTAATAACTGTTGGCATTTAACACAAGATTGGTCATCAGTAGTACCAATTTTAAAAGAGTATTTTGCGTTAGTTCATTTTTGTCCCCTGAATACAGACGATCCAGTCTGCCAAACCAACTGGCCAGGGTCTTAAATTACTTAAATCATTTACACTTTTGTGTTAACAAAGGAGAAGTTTTGCTTTCGCAGCAAACCTTTCAGTTATAGTATATGTGTGATTTATACTTCATGCATTAACATCTGAGTGTATGAAGGAATGGCAGCTGTCAAGTTCACACACACTGCAGAGTTCAGTTATTCATTAATGTATCTTCAGCAGCTTGTGACCTCAAGCAGTTGTTTTGTATGTATTCTCTTTAAAGAGTAGCATAATATTAAATCTGGTTCTCTGAACTATTTCAGTGTGACCAATTCAACAAAGCAGAGAGTAAATGCTGTATTGTTGCTGAATTGTTGCATTGTTCTGTAGTAGTCTCTTAACAGTTTAGAGGTGCATTTGTGATGTGGAGGATGTTGTGGTTTCTGTATGTCCTTTATCAGTGTTACTGCAGCCGTCCCCTGTAATTAAAGGGCAGTAGTTGTGAGGTGATACAATGTGCTCTCCTAAGGATATTAAAGACTTATCCCAGCAAGGGCACTGAGTGATATTGTGAAAACCCCTAATTAGGTCATCCACTGAAGCTGTTTGGAGCCTGCACTTCTTGAATATGAATTTCTGTACTAAGTGTGATTCCAGGCGATAGCCTCAGTATCTTGTACAGATAGTAAAACCAGGTTCTTACAAGAGGTGGCTTTAGTGAGCTTTATGCAAAACATGTCTTTCTGAATTTTTTTCCCGATTTAGCAGTATATTACTTACAGCTGATGACTCATTTTCTGTCCTCTGCCATAAGCAGTATGTACACAACATTGATTTTATTCCACTTATAAGTTCTCCTGAAAGAGAACATAATGCGAGATGTGTATCTGAATGTCATTATTTTATGGTCAGCAAAAGCTTGCTGTGATATGGTGGATTTAGTCAATACTGATTGTCAACTTAGCGATGACACAGAGTCCAGTGGCAGTCTGCGACTTTTGGAGGACTGGAGATAAAACTTTTTTTCAAATGCCAACAAGTCTGTGGCATTTAGGGATGTGTGATCCTTTTCATATAATCTGCCTAAATGGTCAAAACCACCCTGGCTCGCCAATGGTAATTGAGGTCAGTCAGCCACAACAATGTGAGGTCAGAATGACAGCCAGCATTGTGAGATACTGATGCTTCGATAAAACACCTTCTATCCTCTGTTTTCTGTTTCTTCTCTTTTTTAAAATTTGATTTAATCATATCTTATGGACTGTGCATTGTCACTGTGCTTAAATATAATAATGTGCATCTTGACTTAACCTTATACAGCTTAGATAGACCCATTTTCTCCATTGTTTTATCTGTCAAAACTATCAAAATAAAATGCAAATGCCATCTTTTGTGTAGAGCATATTTTTACATGTTGCCACATCCTGAGTCAGAATGTGAGACTGAACGCTGCAAATCTGTTTAATATGCTGTAGAACTAGCAGCTGAGTGCAAAATCTTCACATTAACTCAACATTATGTCTTATTAAATGAAATGGGAATTACTTTAGCTTAAGCGTACACGCAATATTTCTGCAGTTGGGGACTAACAATTCTCTCATTTGCTGTGTCTTATCACGAGTATTAATGCTGGGATCATTCTGAGTGATCCAGTGCTCCTTATTGCATTTCATCAGAGCTACTCAGTGCAGCATGAAGAGCTGTGCCATTGCATCTTTTGTCTGTAATTTCCCCCACTTCACTCCTAATTTTTTCTTTCGTGTCTTTGTAAAAAACAGATGGAAGAAGGTATGCCTCATCTTCAGATGTTGCTCCTGTTAAAAAAAAGTGATTTCTCAAACAGAAAAATGCAATAAAGTAGGAGATCTTACTAAGTGAACACTGCAAGATTTGAGATCGTTTTAATTCATTTCTAAAACAACATTGATTTCAGATATTTTAATTACTCTGCATTTTTTTCTGTCATTACAGCCACTGTCTCACATCAACATTCACATTCACTTCAATGTGAAAATTTAAAAAGAGGCATCATTTAATCGTACAAGTGAAGATGCATTTTACTTGTCATCAATGGCACAGTGTTTGAACTAACAGTAGGTGGCAGGAGTGTTGTGCTTCATGATCTGTCCAATCTTCTTCATGTTGTTACCACACCTCAGTCACATTTGAATCATGTCTAATGAATAAAGTAATGAAGAAGACTGGATTCAGTGTCACGTGGATGAACGCTAGAAATATATTAACTAATAAGACTCATGGGCCGGATGTCAGTTAGTGTTGTTCTATTTACCGTTAAAGAAAAGTTTACAGTAGATGTGTTCACTTCACACCAAAGTCTGCAGTCTCTGTCCTTAGTTGCTCTTCTCGTGCTCCTGGACAACATCCCAAATGACACTAATATAGGTGAGCTTTTTTTCATGTAGATTTAGCTTTCCAGCACTGTTCACGCTTGTGTGTGCAGCCACTGCTTACATAAGCGATGAGTCATTAGTGACTGGGAATCACATATGATTAAGGTGATGTAGTTAGCCTTTCACCCTGTAAACACACACTGGTTGTGCGCAACACTTCAGTCTCTCATATCTGTGAAGGAAACTGATTTGCCCCTCAGTGGTGGTGTTATTAATCACGCTATGGCGAAATCGAAGAGTCTCTTCTTTTACACTAGTTAATAGCACTAAAAAAAAAAAATCACCTCTTGCCATTGCATTAGTGCTGCTATCTCAGCACAGACTCCTTTCAGATATATCTGTGCTTTCTGTTTTGCTACTGATTGTATTTTTCTTTTCTGTCTTTTCCAAGATGTCTTACACATTTATGCTCCACTCGAATGGGGCAAGACAGATAGAGCATACTCCAGTAAAGTAAATCAGCTTTATGTGTTATACTTAAGGAGAAAAAAAAGATATATTGGTTGAAAGTTTTTAAATTGTCTTAAAAATGTGGTCAAATATGGAAAGCAGGTAAGTGATATATGTTGTAAATAACAACTGCTTTTCATAAAAACAGAAATGTGACAGTTTTCCCTCAGATAAGAGGAGTCACTGTGGTAAATACTGCCCTACTTATCTCTCCAGATGATATATATGATAATGAGTATATGCTGATGTCAAAGAGACTGAGTGGGATGGGTTTTATTACTCAGCCCACTTCATAATGTGCAAATTTCTATTTAAAGCATATGTCATGCACTTTGACAGCGTCTCCACACATTTGAGATATTTTCTAATGTTTTATTGTACAGCCAGTTGCATTCCAAGGTGCAGTTTCTAAAAATGCAGTGCAAAGTAGAACAGCAAGTAAACAGGTCAGGTTAAAATACAAAACCACAGCACCATCAGCCACTGTACAACAGTGTCGTGTGAAGCTACATTTGGCTTTATTCATTCCTGAAAGATAAAACTGGTGAATTACTCCCAAAGCTAAACATGTGCTGTATGACCATAGGACTTACACTATATCTAGGTTGTGTTTCTCCTTGAATTGACATAGAAAACTACAAAAGAGTAGTGTTAAAAATGTTGCAAACAGCTGACAATACTTCAGTCCAAAATGTATTACATTCATTTAGTACAGATACACTGATGTGATGATCCACAATCTGTGACCCACTGTATCAGACTGACCAGGAAGAACACTACTTCTTGTTACACAACAGCCTCAGTTCTAGGAATTGAACATGAATGCAGGATACAATAGAACACGAGACCTCAGCATATGAAGTCATCATGGCATCATGGCAAGGAATGCTGGCTGTTAAAATTACATTATTAAGTAGTATTAAGTATAAAACTCTTTCCTCTGTAAGGTTTTATACTTAGGAGCCAGTAGTCTTCTGTGTTTCCTCCGTCTCCTCCTGAGATTTCTGTAAATATGCACGACCTCTCAAGTACAAGTAAGCGATATTCCATTTATGCCATCTTATCCATTTTGGGAGCGTCAGCAGTTTTTGGTTTCGTGGGGGTATTCCTGCTATCTTGCTCAGCCTTCCTGGGCATCCTGGGGCTACTGCCAGCTTTCCTGCCAGTCTGAGGGCTGGAGGAGCCAGCAGCAATCTTGCGCTGAAGCAAAGGGCTCCTGGAGCCTTTTGGCTTCGCTGGCATCATTAAGGAATCCATGACCTTTAGCGACCTCAGGCCGAGCAAACCACAGAAGTAGTTACACTTGTGCTGCGAGACAAACTGCTCAAAAACTTTGGGATTCCCTTCAACAGATAAACCTTGATGCCTGCAGAAGCACACAACACAGAGCCAAATTAAATGTCACAGTGATGATCAGTGTAAATGCAAATTACCTGTAAAATGAGATTTCCGCAGTGTAATTTACAGAAACAACACAACGCAGATGTACTGACCCAGTGGATTTGACTGAAATTCCAACATTGGTGATCTTAGTGTCAACACCTGCAAAACAGCACCATGCAATTACGTTATCTTTCTGTTGTTCAGGTAATATATTCAAATGTGAAAGCCATGCACTGTAAATTACTACCACATTAACTCTAAAACTGCATAAAAAATGTGACAAATTATACACGTTCTCAGAACACAAAATTATATCATCACATAAAAAATAGATCATAATGAACCTGAAAGTTTTTTTTAACTACTCATGCCTCCCTTTAAATAGAAATGTTGCGATGGACTAGTTTGAGCTCAAAATTCATGCTCTGTGTGTTGTACAGTGTTATACCTTGCTAAATATGGTAAATTTTGTAATCTGTCAACCAATTTTGAGCTTTATATGCTCACCGCTTCTTTAATACGCAACTAATTTAAACACATACTTGGTAAATGTCAGTTTTGTTTTGTGGGATGAGTAATATGTGAATAGAGAAGGTGACGTCTCCTACACCACCATCATTTTCTTAATTATAGAATTGACAATAGGGAAAACATTAACTTAAAATTGCTCTGTTCAACTCAAGCATCGGCCTACCTTCTAGCCGAGTGAGTAGTAGATTGCCATTAGTCCACTGAAAGATCCAGTGCTGCAGGGCACAACACTTCTGCTCCACCTCAGAGCCAGCTCTCATTTCTATTCTGCCTGTATGATCCAGGATAGAATATTTCTGAAACACTCCTGTCAGATCAGTCTCCACTGTGGCATAGGGGACAGTGTTTGCTGGCCGGTACATCAAGTAGACTGGAATAACCCTGTAAAACATAATGTAAATGACTTTCAGAGATGCTTAATAGTCCATGTTTTGTACATAATATTCAAAATGATGGCAGTAAACTGACTGTACTCACTCAAGAGAGGGCCCAAAGTTCTCTATAACTCTTGCCTCTGCTGAGAAGATTTTGCAGTATTCCCGAGCCAAGTTTTGAATTTTACACTCCTGTATGCAGAGCATTGGAGAATAGCCAACAAAGATCAGCTCAACCTCCACCACAATATTCATGCAGTCTTAATTTGATTAGTGCTGCAGTAATCCTCTGAGGGTGGCAACATCAACACCCATTTCACTTAAATGCTGAAATTCCTGGTTTATGGAGCAACATATTTAAACGTAAGAGGGCATGGATAACTCACAAAATTAAACATTTCTTACTTACCTGCTTCATGACATCCAGGTTCCTGTCTACTAGACAGCTCTCCTCTTTGCCTCCATAGGTGATGGGGTTACGTACTTTGATGATACATGTATGACCAGACTCAAACACAGGCTCCAGACCGTAAATGACTTTTGCCCGCCAGACTTTATGAGAACAACCATCTCCAATCTGAGATTCCTTCATCATTATACGGCCAAAGAGTTTGTTGCCCCAGGCACCAGAATCTGCGACACCCTTGTTGAATATCAGTGGTGTCATTTCAATTTCCTCTCCAACTACATACACAAGAACATGAGAAGAGCAGTGAGAAAAGCACAGGAACAACAGCAGTGATCTAAACATGTAAAACCTAATCTTACCGCCAAGGTCTTCACGTAGAGACATTCCAGCCATAACTGCAAAACAGAAGACGAAAATAATCACGATAAGCCAAGCAACATGAGCACAATGACTATTATTATGTTTCTTTTATGTCATATTTTCTTTAAAATAGTACATACTCTCTGCACTAAGTAGGATGTCTGTGTAGTCTGTTCCATATTCATTTGTAATTGAACATTTGTAAACACCAGAGTCTTTGCTTGAAGCCTGAACAATGGCAAGATTGACCTGAGTTTCATCCCCTGAACTGGAGGACACACAAATAACAAATAATGTATTAAGTTTAAGAAAACAAGCATCATTTAAAAGAACTTTATACATCTCTAAAAATCTCATGCTATATATGTACTTGTACTTTGAGAACTTACTTTCGTTTAACTTCGATAATCTCCTCCTCATTTTTGTACCATCTGACAGTAGAGTCACTCAGAACATTGAAGAACTGGCACCACAGTTTCAAGTGACCTGAGGCATCTGCAAAAGTCTCACCCCTGATCTTACGGATAACTTGAGGAGCTGGAGAGAAACACAACCATTACAGACAACAGAAAGTAACCTTGACGGATCCGGTTTTATATGTTTGCTATATATAAACTATACAGCAATGGTTGCTTTGCTATATGATGCAGCCAGTATATAGCAAATATAGCTGCATGTCAATGTCAGTTTATAACTAATAATATTAGATATTACAATACTCAAATGATGACAACACATGACTTGGTACACTTATTAGTTTATTAATTAGTACTTTGCATTTTTTACTGATAGAAAAGGAGTTTAAAAAGAGCGGGAAAATGTCAACTTTAGAGCCAAACTTAATGGCCAAATGTAAATCTGAATTCATACTCCACATACTGCAATGCTAGATTGGGATGAGAGAGTCAATTAACGCCACAGTGATTTTAGTATGAATGCAGGCATTTTAAATGTATTTAGATGTGTTTTTCCACTGTTTACTGTTTGACTGGGACACAGCACATGACATGCTTGTGAAGATACGCCAAACTCAGTTTCGTCTGAATTTACAGTAGATTGAATGAGCTTTGAGAATTTGGCTACAATGGGTTTGTGACCCAGCTGGTGCAGGCTAAACAGTTAATTATACGAAATATCTGCATGCTTTACCAACTACCAGTACACTGTTACCAACTGTATCATTCTACATTTTACATTCTTCCAGGGTGCTATTTTGCTTTTGGATATGTTAATACAAAATATACACCACTGGCTTTACAAATATCAAAAACCTAAAACTTCTCTGTGTCTCTCTTTATCAATAGACCCAGATTTTTCTGTCTGCCATACAGTTTTTCTTTTTTTTTTGGATACAACCACCAGAGGGTGTGCCAAAGTAGGAAAAGACTTAATTTGCATAGCTATCATTTCCATTAAAGCAGCAGTCTTAAAGCAATATTTAAAGAGATAAAGTTTTGTATTTTTTACCTTTGAATGGGTTATACTTGTCCTTCTCTGCAGGTTTCCCCTCAGGCAGGATTTCCTCAGTGGGCAGCTGACTTGGTGTTTGAGTGTCTGATGCCATCTTTCTTCTGCTCAAGAGAGGAGAACGCCTTTCTACAGGTGAGGTTTGTTCACCAGCAGGCTGAGGTAGAGCTGACCGTCGAGATAGGCTTGGAGACACAGAGAGGGTAACCGGACTTGTGGAAACCTTGCTGCTCTGTGTAGGTACCTCATTTTTCAGAGTGTGGTTATCTACTGGTGATGTGGCGTCTGTGCCCTCCTCAGGTTTGACCTTGGATGTTGGGATTTTACGGCGTGCCCCCAAGGCTAGCTCTTGCGGTGTAGCAGAAGGGATGGGAGAAACACAGTTTCTTTTCTTTAACAATGGACTAGGCTCAGGGGCTGGGGTGGTTAAGGAGTCAGATCTTAAACATTCCTCAATCATAGAGCTGTCCTGCTGAATAAGCTGAAGATTACTCTGCTGTGGGCCAGCGCTAAATAAACTGTTGGGAGGAAACTTTGGTACACTCTGCAAAGGAGTTGTTGAACTGGGTTCTTCCATTTTGCACTGACCTGAAAGTGTTGTCAAATTAATTTCTGTAATCCCCCTTTCTGTTTTGCTGTTGAGTTTAATTTCAGGAGTTGACTTTTGCGTGAAACCAATGTCTTTGTCTTGTATAGGTTCATCTTTGGTTTGCTCCAAAGCTGTAACATTTAGATCTTGAAAACCAGCCTTCATATGTGTCACTGTAAGAGGAGGCATAGATTCCTGAGTGACAGTTCCAGATAGATTTGAAACTGTTTGAAGTCTGCTTGTCAGTTCGTCCTTAGAAGTCAAAGGAGGAAAACTGTGTTTTACATTTTTACCTCCAGAAGGGGGAACAGCAACAGAGTGGTCTTTTGGAGGAACTGGGGTTGATGCTTCAGTTTCCTGACCAATGTCCATTTGACCCTCATTATATTTTTTGACACTTCCATGAAGTCCCATCATGTCTGTAGTCGTGCCAGTGTCTATGACAGAGATAGGAGGGATCACAAGAGGTTCTTGCAAAGCCTGAACAGGTGGTGAAGCTCCATCTTGGCACTGAATTTGTACCTGACCAGCTTTGTTTAGTTGATGATAAACCTCCATAAGTGTTGCCTTTATATTTGTAGGAGGACTGTCAATACTCGTCTCAGTTTCCCCGTCAGACACCGACTTCTTTGCTTCCAGTTTGCATTTTCTGTCACCATCCCTTAATTTCTGATATGTTTCTGTAGCTATTGTAGTAGGATCCTGTATTAAATTAGCATGGGCTGGTATAATTGACCCTGAATTTGCTAGTGTGGATTCAAGAGCCTTTATTTGTGATCTTAAAAGTTCAGCAATAGATATGACTTTTGTTATAGGTTTTGGAATTTCTTGGAAACCTAACATATGTTCCAATGAATCTGTCTTTTCTGGAGATTTTGTTAGGTGTAGGAGAGCAGTCTCAAATTTATCGGACTTCAGACTCTGTGATTCTGAACAGGTTTTCTCCTTTACTTTTGACATGGGTTCCTTCTTCTCAGTTTCTTTATAAGAACCATCCACAACAATTAAACCAGTGTCTTTCTTCTCTACATCTTTGGTCTTTTCTGTTTTTGTTTGCTCAGTCATACGTAGAGCAACGGTTTCAGTCTCCATGTCAGCTGCCTTCTCATTTGGGGCCACATTTTCAGCCTGTACCAATAACTTACCTACCTCATTACCCTCTACCTTCTCATCATCTTGTGTTTCTGTCTCTTCAACAGTTTTTATAGCTGTATCAACTTGGCTTTGCAGGATGGTGGATGAAACGTTACACCATTGGGTGTCCTCACCACCACCACCGGGGCTTTCGAGTGGTGACTTCTGCAGGTGTGTAAAAAGGGCCGTATGACTTTCATTTGATTCCCTGGAATGATCATATGTGTCCGGCGACATTTTGTCATTGGCTGCTTGACGACCACTATGCACAGAAGAGGTCTGGATGCCATCTGTCGTGGTCTGGCTTTTTATTGGAGTCTTTTGTGGCGGTTGTGAGCCGATTGTACGCCGGTCGGGTGGTAGCTCAAGGCTGACAGGTGCATCATTCCTGTTCATCTTTGTATGGACCTGTGTAACCTTGGGACATAATACAAGCAAAGGTTTCCATGCTGTAAATACTTATTCCCTTATCCCTGGCTATGCTGAACATGGATAAACACATGCAATTTTAAAAACAGCAACAGCGTAACCAGCAACAAACAGATAAAGGAATGAAAAGACATTGAAGCAGAATATAAATATATGAACCAGAGAAAAGGTATAGTTAGTATGTGAACCTGCTCTATTGCTGATGTTACACAAATTCTCATGGAAAAAATTGAAAAGGTTCAAAAGCTTGAATACCTGTCATGTTAGTATTTGCATGTCTATTAATGTATCGAAAGAAAATCTACTTTTTCCCACTTATCAGTTCATTCATTTCAAATCCAAATGATGCAAATAAACTAAAATGGCTGAGACTCCAACTAACACACCCATTAGCAAGTGTTGTTTGAATGGTATCACTCAATAGCACCTCATTGCCATGTTACTGAATTCCACAATTATTTGCTATTAAGTTTATCATGTAGTAAAAGACAAGCACAAGCAAGCCCGATGAGCGTCAAATCCCCATAAAGTCAGTGGTCGTGCTGAAACCCCTAAATTAGCACAAGAGTCTCCTTGTGTCACATGCCATTACATCATGGACGAGTTAAGCCATAATATAGCCCAGGGGCCATGTTTTGGCCTCTTTTGTGCCTCAAGAAGCAACTCAAAAGCTAGCTTTACATTTTTTGTTTTCGAAAACATACATTCCACGATCAAAGCTTTACAAATTGCATTTTGCTTCTATTCTTGTTTTTCTCTGTCTGACATGAGGCAGCCTATTCCAAAAGACGGTCACTACTTTACATGTAAGGCTGACCAGAAAGGAATGCAAATAATTTTAAGTGGTGCTCCAGCCATGCAGTGTTTTGTCTCAGCGCTCAGTGCCGTCAGTGTTTAGCCATGCAGCTGACGATAGAATGATTGCATAAGCAGTGTAGAAAGACTGACAGACAATCTTATAGTAGCAGAATGTATGAATGCTAATTGAGGGTGTTGTCAAGTGTCCGTTTATGAGACCTTTTCCCCCTCCTACTTCAAAACAACTTAAGAATTTCTTGATTTTATGTTAGTCAGGTCTTCATCACAATCCCAATTTATTCAGTTTAAATTTTAAAGGAATAGTTAAACATTTTGGGAAAGACACTTTTTTGACTCTCTGAGTGGCCAGTTAGATAACCAGATTGATATGTCTCTCTATGAGCCAGGAAGCAATCTAAAAAAGCTAACCTGTCTTTAACCGAACTTTACATAATCAGCCTACCAGGACCTCTCCCTTACCAAATCACACATCATACCTTATTATTTATTCTGTACAGTCTTGAAGCCATACTTTAACTTAAAGGTTGTCTGCTTATTCCAAATCTCTATCTTATGAAATGCAGCAAAGGCCTACTTTCAGAACTTTGAACTTCCAATTTTAAATGCACTATATCAATATACGTACCTGTTGCGACTGTCAACATGTGCGTCATTTAATTCTTGTCACCCAGTGGGGCATGCTTGTAAAAGCTATAAATATCCCCAGGATGCTTGTGTTACTGATGGGACTGTGTTGGCAGCACAAAGCACTCATGAGCTCATACGAAAGGGTTCACTCACCTCACTTGGCAGGGCTGGCTGAGACACATTTTTCCGGCTGGGGCTCGTTTCCTTGTCAGACAGCTGATCTGCAGCTGGTTCACATGGACTTTGAGGCAAAGCAGTCCGACTGCCTCTCAGTGAATCCACTGACTCACTGTGTTTGTGCATTAAAGATCCATCAGAGGACGCTTTAGACTTCACATCAACGTCCATAGCTGTAACACTTTCTGTTGTATGAACGTCCTCCTTTAACATGCTTCGGAGCGTTGATGCAACACTTAACTGTGGCTGTGTTGAGGAACTGTAAAGATATTGGTTTTGAATCTTCAAATGTCCCTCTTTATCTTTGCATCCAGCGTCTTTTTCATGTTTTGCAACTCTTTTATCTTCACCTCCTGATGCAGTAGAACTTGCAGATGTAAGAGCAGTACAGGTTTTATTCTGTGAAGACGCAGTAACCTCAGTGCATATGTTGACATCTTTTGAAGGCCTGTCAGCAAGCATTGATTCCTCTGTTGCTGATTTCTGATGTTCTTTTTGAACATTTCTAACCCCTAATTCCATAATGAATGGATTAACAGTGCTCTCTACTTCCATAACCTCTTCTGAATTGCCCTGAGACTCTGCTGCCTCTGTGCAGACTGAAGCTACAGTGGGTGAAGTCTCATCTTTTGTCCTTCTCTCCCCAGACACCCTTTCTCCCAGATTATCTGCTTTTGCAACTTTTGCACTGTTGGAAATTTTAATCTTCTTCTTGATAAAAGGAGTTTTTGGTTGGTGTGCGGTGAAAATCTTCTGGGCAGAATCATAAATGTATGTTCCTCCCTTACTGCCACTGTCACTGGTGGCCTGTCCATTAGTTAAAGCTGACACTGCTCCATTAGTGGCTGAGACTGGGTTTTCTTCAACTTCATCCACACTGGCCTCCTGTAACCTGGACTCAGTTTCTAAAGCCACAGTGTGATGGTTTTCCTCATTGCTCTCGTCCTCCGTGGAGCTCGGTGTGCTGAGAAAAGCCTCCATTGTCGAGCGGCGTTTCCTCTGGGTGCGTTCTGGACTGATGGTTCGTAGTGGCTCCTGGTTTTCTTTACCTTCTGCTTCCTTGCGTCTGTTCTCGGCCTTCAGTTTGAGCTTGCCAAAGTACCGCTGGTGGATTTTGAACTCGTTCATTTCTCCCACCTCCAGAACCCCAGAGCAAGACACAATGCCCTTAGTGTTGATGGCTGAGGCCTGGTAAATAGCTGCATCCTCCACAGTGCAACTATAAATTGAATACAGTTATATCAAGCAATTGATTATTGTCAAAAGTATAATCAACCATAAAAAAAAAAAAAAAAAAAAAAAAAAAAACTATTTGGTCGGCTAAGCTTTGATTTAGTAGGTTTACATATTTTGGGAATATATGTCAAGGCACTTTCTGAATTTTGAAGATGTATTAAGAAATGTATTACCAAATGCTGTTTCTTTCTAGAAATAAGTTTATACAGTCTTTTACAGCATTGATTGTGGTAGTATTTTGGTGGAACAAATTCAACTATATCTAATACAGTGTGTCAAAAATATACATACTTGTAAATGTGCAGGGAATGATTTTGTCCATTGCGGAATATTTCATATTTAGGCAGTCCACAGAATCTGTCCAACTGCATGTCATCCTTATACCATGTAACTTGAGGGGAAGGGTATCCTGAAAAAACAAAAAATAAGACAATAGGGTAATATTTTAATTTTTAAAAATCAGCATTTAGAAAGAATTATTGTTTCAGTAATGTCAATGCAGAGTATTTGATATCCGTTTTTGTTGTTGTTCAGTTTCTAAAAGCATGACACATACATTATGCTTAGACAGTACAGCATATGATTATATGCATCTGCAATGTATTTAAGTTCGGTCACAAGTGTGCTGTCAAATGTTTCTACAGGATGTAATCTGTGATGCAGTGTTTACCTGTAACCACACAGGAGAACTTGACATTGCAATTTTCTGACACAGCTTTTGACTTGAGGGTAGTTTCAAAGGAGGGCTGCGTTTCTTCAGTTAATTGTGCCATCACACTGCAGAGCGTGCTCCTGTGCAATAAAAGGAAATTGGTCAGTCATGATGTTTCTATACTAGTTTAGATCATTCCTTACAAATTCGATTATTTGGCAGTTTACAGACTTAAGAGCATGAGAGTTGGCTGGAGTAAATATTTTGATGTTGTGCCTCCACATCAGCAGCCGCCGTGGTCAAAGGCATTATGTTTTCAGGTTGTCAGTTTATCCGTCCACTCTTGTGAACAGGATATCTCTTGAATGCCTTGAGGGAATTTCTTCAAATTTGGCGCAAACATTTGCTTGGACTCAACAATGAAGTGATTACATTTTGGTGGTGAACGGTCAAGGTCACTGTGACATCATGTCCCTTCCATTCCTGTATATTGGGAAATTTCTAAAAATGTAGCACAAACGTTCACCTAGACTCAAGGATAAACTAAGAATTCATATGCTAATTATGGCAACATTTCGCACAAATGTCCAACAGAATAAATTAATGAAGGGATGACATTTTATATCCAAAAGGTCAACTTCCCTGTGATGTCATAATACTCTGCAAAAACACTTTTCTGACCATTATTCAGCACCTCAGCTTGGGAGCAGATGAGGAGACTGTGACCATATTTCACATTTTGTCGGAATTTAACTGAATTTGTGACACTATTTTTTGCTACAAACTTGTTAAATTAATGTTTTTTTTTAGTACATACAGAATGTAAGTCTGGACAGATATAGATGCAACTTCACTGGTTGGTCAAGGCTCATAACCACAAGATAGTAATTCAAATTAATGATTATGTCAATTTACAATTTTTCAAACTCATTACTATCAAATGGGGTGGACATAAAAACTGAAATAGAAACACAAAATGGGTTGTTTGTCTTGAGATCTTGCCCACATTAAATTCTGGATGACATTCTTTACATCATGACAGAAGTTAATGCAGCTCAGTGACAATGTCCAATTAAAGCATTCAACATTTCTGTAGCATCCATGGAAAACACATTTGGAATGGCTGTGACATCACCCATAGTTTTGTAAAAAGTACATGAACTAAAGTTTTAAGTATAACTGAAGGTAAAATAAAGAAGAAAGTACATTCCTCTCTTACAGACCAAATAAAAACAATTAAATGTTTCTTGTTAACTTTCACTGCAACAGTTTGTTGTGAATAGCTGCTGTTCTTTCAAGCGGCTTCAGCCATCCACATGACATTAATTACAAGAATTTAAAATGTAGTGGTTCAAGAGTGCCGAACCATTATAGCATGTGGAAATGTGTAAGAAACGTCACACACATGCAGTGTAATAATAACGAAGAAGGCTTACGTGCCAATTATAAGAGCATTATCATCGTGCTTGTACATATTACATGCAGTTGATCCATGTCTGGTGTTGACATCCATTTCAGTGTTGGGTCAGTGCACAGTTAAAGGATCCTGCTACGCTTCAGTGAGTATTACTCATGATTAGGCAAACAAAACAAGACACCCTGCTAAAGACAGCGAGACTTTTCAATTATTATGTGTCGCTTATAGTATATGCACATAGCACTTCCGGTTTTGTTCATTAAATGCTAAGATGGCTTAGAGAAAAAGCTAGAAAAACATGAGTAATTTATCTCTAATTGCTACAAAGTAACATGTTGTTAGCTGATTTGCAGAATATTTTGTTTGTTTGTTTAACAGTCTTTGCTTAAAATTGCTTCCAGTTGAGCTAAAAACAAAAATTTTTTACATCTTGCTACAAAATAATCCACAGAATCCTCATTTTCCACTTTGATATTATACTGGACATTTTGAGAGTGAATCATATGGACAGTATTCTGTTAACAGGAAATAAAGGCTGACAAGAATATATACTTCTTTTAAATTGTCAAAGCAGCAATGCATAGGTAACTTGCTGGTAATAGAGCTCAGGCCGCTCTGTGGCTTAAAGAAATGAAAAACTACTATCATCCCAAACATCCTTCAGTTCCTGTTAAACGACATACAGTATGAATAAAGAGGTAGATCTGAAGGACAACACCCCTTGTGCCACAAACTAATCTTTCCATGCAGTAGCTGTTGTGTATACTTGATGTGAAATGGGACCCATGGTGCATAACTGAGATTCTGTTCCTAATCAGCAGTTTATTTAAACTGCAGTGACCATGGCAACAAACAAAGAAAGACCACGCAACATAAGTTTATCCCAGGTTGGGAAAATCTCAAATCATTGCTGTATTATAGTGCAAATGCTGGTTGGCATGGTCTCTGTAGAAGTGGTTGCAACACGTAGGACAGCTCTCTGAGTGAGTCTGGAATCTGTACCTGTTTTCTGGCCTCACGCTGGAGAGGTAGCTGTAGCCACCAGGCCGGCTGCTCCCACTGACATCATTGCCATTGCTGGACCTTCCATTCCCAAAAGAGGAAGAGGACCGAGTTGTCATCCTCCGTGAATCCATTTTCCTTCAGATAAAGATATACTCAAGAAAAAAAGTTGTCCAGGAGAAAAAGTTTTGAAGTTTTGTTGTTAGTTGATTTATGGCTTTCTTCAGAGAAAAATACAAGCTAAAAGAAAAAAAAAAGAGTGAAATATGAAAACCAGTTTCACGAGAAGAAAGCAGAATAAATCTGAGATTTAACATCAAAAAATTCTAATCTGAGTTCATGTATAGCTTAAAAGCACCAACATGTGAACAAGAGATGCTCTGTTAACATATACGGTGCCTCTTTTACATGCTGTCCTATGCAGTTTTTACATAAACAACATTTAGCAGCCTATTTTATACAGTTAACTCACCATTCAGAAGTTTCATTCCGTCCTTTAACAGATACCCCACAGCACTGACTTAAGGCACAGCAATTTCCAATCAAACATGAGCATGCGTAGGCTCCTGGACTATTTATAGTTGGCCTGCAAATAGGCACAAGAGCACATCACTCTTTCCAAAACTTGCCTTTGGACCATTTTATAAACAAAAAACAATATACCACCTCAAAAAGAAGAAAACACTGTCTTAAAGATCAGTAAGAAAACAGGAACAGTCCTTTAGAAAAAAGGAATTCCAAAAGTTATCTCATGTCACGTACAATGTCAAACAGATTTGGTAGTTTCCCAAATAGGAGGAGAGGATTTAAAAAACGGGGCAAAGGGATTTTTCAAATCAGCTACCAGTGGATTGCATGTACTCAGAGAAGAGAGGAACCACTTGTGTGGTCAGTAGTGGGCTGCCCTTCTCAAACTTTTTAGGTCTGTGCCCAGACTGTTGTAAAGAATCATATGAGCCTGTCAGTCAGGAGGATGACGCCATTAGTTTTAAGTCCATTAATATGCGTAGTGCATTCTCGCAGTCACACTGGATTACTTTCCTTTTATAAAATTGTGGAGTTAAGGGCTTCTAGTACAAGGAAAACTTTAAAAAAAAAACCATCACGAAGTGTAACACTCATTCTGTTGTCACTGCAAATTTTTAAAAATGTTAAAAGTACATTTTTATAATATGAACTAGTGAAGCCTACCAAGTTCTGTGGCATGCATTGTTCAGTGGCTGACAATTGCATTGGGTCCCCAGAGGAAGCGCAGTAGGAATAGAACAGCCTTATATAGGCAGATCCCACCAACTGCTAAAGAGCTATGACCTCTTATCTTTACACAAGCATGCACACACACACGTACACACACTCTGTTGCTCACACACAAGTGATCAGTAGGTGTATTTATTTATGGTAAACCTGGAGGATATGTCCTGCTTTTTGTTAAACATGATTCATACAAATATTGGACTCTGAGTCTGGAGTCTGAGAATAGATACCTGGTCTGCGTTTTCTTTTTCTTGAAACAAATCTTTATTAAGTAAAAATTAAATGAACCCACAGGGTTGAGAAGAAGATGATAAAAGAATGTTTTATTTTTCACCTCCATGCCCTTCTTGCATGGTAAACAAACTCCAAATTCTCTGACTTGCCTTTGAGCTGACTGGCACTGGTACTACTATGAGTTACAGCTTCCTGAGTGTGTTATCCCTAAATCAAGTTCAAAGATATCAATCAGAATTATCTCTCATGTTACCTCATATGCTCTTCATATTTCACATGCCTTTTAGCCTTACTGCCAGCTATTTCATTTTTTATTTTTTTTGTTCCATCCATCCATCATGTGCCTTTTTAACTACCGCACTTTCCACTTTTCTTGCCAGGGAGTTGATTTATTGACTTGACTTAACAACCAGGAATAAACAAAGAATTTAATCTCAAAATACAAGAAACATTTCAGAAAATACATTATGTAAAAGATTTTTACAAACAATGAGGGACCTTTAACCCTTTAAACAGACTCGCACATGGAATTGGCATGGCATATCAGAGCAGATTCCATCAGTTACAGCAAACCCAACACACACACACTGTGTTGATAGACATGTATGGGCTGCAGATCCTTGTATATGACTGTCTGCCATGCAGGCCCCTGTGGAGGGGTTGGAAAACACAGTTGCCTCAGCATGGTCTGGATATTCTGGATGGGGTGTGTACAGGCAGATCAAAGCACAACAGGGTGTGGAAACGCTGCAGAAGCTGGGAGACTCTGTCACGTCACTGCATTTGTGTATCTCCCTAAAGCAAATGCGTAACCTGCTGATGGTTCAAGAGGAATTTATCATATGTATACATCATCTAGGCTGATACATAGATAATAGCAAGAGGTAATATATTATGAAATGTAATAGTAGAAGTATGTATGAATGTATATATTGCTACTACTCATGTCATATTATGCCCTCTTTGTATAAAACAAATCACATTTCAACAGCCCCTCTCCATGATTTCAGCATTGCATGTCCATTGCCTCATGTTCTGCTATGTATAGCACTTTACAAAATCCTGTTGTGGTATTGTGTGGCAGATTTATAACAGGGCTACTGATGATGCTCTCTCAGATCACTACCTCTGGCCTTGTTTACACCATTATCTGTCTTTTGCAAACATAATTGTGCACTAACAGAAATAGGGTGGCTCCCACAGGGCAAATGTAAATTGTTATAATCAGTCATTATAACCTGAGTGGTAATGGACAAGCCCAGGTCTACAGGACTGCTGCTGTTCAGGATGTGTGCAGAGATGTGTGTGTGTGTGTGTGTGTGCCACGTGCAGATAGGGATAGACCAAAATGTCTAAAGCAGGTTGGACAACTATCAGCTCTTCAGTTTCACTGTGGCATTTATTTACCAGCTCCATGGATGTCTAATAAATAGTGACCTTTCAGCGTGTAGTCGTGAACCTTTTACTCACGACTTCCTCTTGTCGCTCAGTTTTTCCTGCGATAATGTCATTAATACAGACTCAAAGACGAAATGAGCACCAGCTATTCTGCAAAAATCAGCCTCACTTATCTTCCTCCATTTATTAGGCTGAGTAGCTGGCCATCAGAGAACACCTGCCTTCAGCATCCATTTTGCTCTTTCATGCACCAAATCAGCCACAGTAAATGCCAGTGTAGTTCCAGTTTTTCTGTGCAGTCACACAGTCACAACATTTTTGTCAGGGCTACAGGATGGATGCTGTCAGTAACATCTCTCCAGGCGAAGTAGCCTCACAACAGGTACCTTTGTGTTGCAAGACTGTTATTTGTGAGTTTTGAAGCATAGAATTTTGAATGTTCACGGTTGTTGTGGTAATATTCAGAAAATGGCCATGTAAACGTCACCTGACCCACTTGAGGCCAATGAGGACAGACCATAGATTGAATGAGTATGTGCTGGTCAATACGGATTTTTAAGGCATGCAGATGAAAAGGATTTCTGACAAATGGTGCCCCTAATAAATTTTACAGACCCTATTATTATGGTCAGAGATGGCTGGATCTTATTCCTATTCCTCCAACAAGCTATGCAGAAAGTTATAATATGCTTTTTGATGTTGCTGAGGAAGAAATAAACTCCTGAGACAAATCGCTACTATTAAACCTACATGAAACACCAGCTGCATGGGAACACGCTGTTCTAATTCAACCGGGATATTACAGTTCCCAGATCCAAGATGGTTTGCGTAGTGAGGTGTCAACACAGGCGTACGGGGAGAGGGATATACCAGTGGACAAACAGGCGAGGAGGCAGTTATTATTGGAATTCAGATCACAGAATATTGAATCTTTCTGGGACTGGGGCCAAATTAACACATTTATAGGATCAGAAGATGGTGGAATATATCCAGGTATACATCAAATAAATCTTTTATCGGCCTAAGCGATTTCATTTCACCCAGACCTGCTGAGCACTGCCATGAGAGTTTAATGGCAGAGTGGCCCGATGCCAAGAGCACCCCGAAACACCCTCCTACATGCATGCACAGTTGGACAGCAGATTGTTTTGATGTTTGACAGGTCTCTGTGGAAACTGAGCTTGGCTTTGTACGGTCGTCTGGCCTGCTGCTGAGGCTGTGACATCATCCCCTGGATATTCACACCAGTGTCAGCTCCAAGGAAGCAGAAACAGGAGAAGACTTGACCTCCAAGAACAGCTGTGTGTCGCACACACTCTCACACACATCTTGCCTTTATGTAGCACTGCACTGCCCGCGCTGACTTCTGCCAGTCACATGCACAGACAGTAAACATACACTATGTGCCGTTCTATAATGACTAATGGGGCTTTGGTAATCCTGAACAGGGAGTAAACTCCTGATCGGACAGAATCTGATGGCCATTATTAAAAATTATTATGGAATAATTGTGACCTAAATCAAAGTTTTAGGAATGAGGACACTGAAAACAGACTTTTTGAAAAGAAAATTCATGCAAGTTGGAGATAAAATTTGAACTTTAAGTGAGGGCTGTTAGAACTGAATATTTACATCACAAAATAATATCACTCTCAATATGTTCTGTTACAGCACATATTTAAAATACAAAAATAACCACAGCTGCTGTGATTTACTTTTTTTTATAACCTTTTTGTTTCTAATGGCAAATATTTTTTCATTTAAAAAATAACAGCAGATTGAATCCTTAAGATACATTTCTAGCATATCGTTGGTTCACTTGGTCCTTATACTAAATACATTCTGCAGGTAGAATTGCAGTGCCCTCTAGTGGTAAACGCTGGAACTCTAAAAGACGTTCTGACATTTCATTGAAAAGCAGAAAAAAAAACCGCAGAAAATCAAAATGATTTGGAAATTGAAAGAATGCTACTTTGTGATTTCAGCTGATGGACGAGTATTGAAAAGACAGTTTCACATGTAAATATCCAGTTTATATTTTGGATAATTTTTATTTAAATTGGACACAAACATCTGAGTAGTCATATGCAACATATTTACTATTTTAAATGAATAAACAGGCAAAGACCTACTTGTTAAGCAGACTGAACCCGTTTACCAAATCCATACTACTATAATAATCCTATACAGTATGACCCATGGACTAATGATGCACTAATTCTGTTTTAGCTTGTACTTTAAAAATATGTCACCCTACTTTACCATTTTATACAAACAGGAGATAAATATGTATGATGTGAGATGTCAGTCAGTGACTTTGGAGTGTTTTTTTAAGATTAAATACATATTTTTTAAAAAGATTTTTTGAAAGTTTCTTTAATTAAACAGAAATAATTTTTTCCTATTGTGCATTGTGCTCATCCTTTTCTTTGCACTGCACTGAGAGAACACCATGCATTAGCAGCACACGCAAAATTCAATCTTATTAATTGTGCACACCAGTCTGCATAGACTCTTCTTCACCTTGTCTCTTGTCCAGTGTGAACACTAGATAGTCTACCCTGCTGCAGTATTTATAGTAGTATGGATTTGCCATGACAACAAACTGTAGTCTTCAGACAATATGAGGACACTAGAAAATGTAACTTAATCTCGATGCAAAAAATGTCCTTCTGACCCAAAGTATTTAAACTCACTTACTCACAGAATAGAAAAAGTACAAATAAAATAAAGGCGCTTAAAATATAAAATAGTAACCAGTAAATGGTGGGAAAAAAAGAGGATATCTGCAGGCTTTGTAATGAACAATCACTGATTCCACAGTAACGTCATTACTTGGTAGTACTTTGTGTACCATTAGTTTGTTCTGCTTTTTTTCTTGAGCATGTCAACAACAGATGGAGCCTTGCGCTTTGCACCTTGGAGAAAAACACAAGGAGAAATATTTAAGAAAGCAGGACTCACTGCAAACACGACTTACATCAAAAGAGATGAAGCTCCTGAGGAAAGTATGTGTTTCTTGCGTACCTTCCTTTTTGCTGGGTGACTCAGTAGTGTCTGGGGATCTCTTTGCATAAGCCATCTTCATCCTCTGAATGTTTTTCTTGCTGATCACTTCATGCTCTACAATTGGACGCGGGTAGTCTTTACCCACAATGCATCCTGCTGCCTGCTGGATACTGTGTGGAGCTTTCCAGGGCTCATAGATATACTGTGCTGGGAACTTCTTTAGATGAGGAAGGTACTTCCTGCAAACACAGTAGAATTAAAATTATTTTATATGATACATATTTGGAATTTGAGTTTAACAAGTTTTTGATCTTACTTGATGTAGTCTCCATTTTTGTCTGTCTTCTTGCCAAAGGCCACAGGAGAGTAAACCCTGAAAAACTGGTGGAAGAAGGTGCTCGCTGACAGCCACTGCCAGTTTCCAGCATTCAGAGCCCAGTCGCCATCCAATAAAAGCTCCTCAAACACCTTCAAGAGCAGAGCACAGAATGTTAAATTAGCTCTCTGCTGATTTAACATTGCATTTCTAGAACATTGTTGGATTTCTGGTGGACAGCCAAAAAAATATAACAGGAATAAAACCCTGTACAACAGAACCAGGAATTTAAAATCTATTTTAATCCAATGCATTTTTCTTCCTTGTCAAACCTTGGGCCCTACCTTACCCACAATGCAACTTGAGCACTAAAGCTCAGGTTGAGATTCTGCATCTATTAAGCTCATAGCAGCTAACATACTTGTTGTACATGTGATCCACACTTTGCTCGATTTTATATGATAAATTTAAGTGGTAGTCATCTATGCACAGCATATTGTAATATTTTATGGTGTCTAACGCCTATGAACTTTAAGACTTTTATTTAAGGATTGTCTGGTTAGTCTAAGATACTGTTCTGGTTCGAAAGCACCTTTTGTAAAGCCATTTCTTACATCAATATGTCACCATCATCACTGGTTATGTTGTAGTTGTCTGACATGTACACTACCATTCAAAAGTTTGGGGTCACTTAGAAATGTCCTTATTTTTGAAAGAAAAGCATTTTTTTCAGTGAAGATAACATTAAATTAATCAGAAATACAATCCAGACATTGTTAATGTGGTAAAAGACTACTGTAGCTGGAAACAGCTGATTTTTAATGGAATATCTCCATAGAGGTACAGAGGAACATTTCCAGCAACCATCACTCCTGTGTTCTAATGCTACATTGTGTTAGCTAATGGTGTTGAAAGGCTACTTGGTGATTAGAAAACCCTTGTGCAATTATGTTAGCACATGAATAAAAGTGTGAGTTTTCATGGAAAACATGAAATTGCCTGGGTGATCCCAAACTTTTGAACGGTAGTGTACACACATTTATATGTGTGCTGTGGGACTTCACAGGTTTTGTGCTTATTCTTTGGTGGAATTAAACATGTGTACCTTATACATGTGATCTAATTTACTCACCTTCTGGCCTTCCTCCCAGTTGATCCACAGATCTCCCCTGGTGAGGAAACAAGCGACAGCATGTCTGGCCAGGTGGTGGATCCAGCCCTCCTGTCTCAGCTGAGTCATGATGGCGTCAATGAAGGGGAAGCCAGTCCGAGCCTTAAGAGAAACGCAAGACAAGATAACATGAATTATAAATCACACAGGAAATTAAGGTTATACATAATAGCTAGTTTATGATCATGAAAACTGTTCTTCCAATGAGAGACACTTTTAATTTAGGGACTCAGTCCGTGTACCTCTCTCCATGCCGCTAGATACTCGGGGTTTGTGTCCCAGTCCACCTGAGTGCACACATGGTTGCCCTCCATCTTGTTGAAGTTAGGGATACCAACACTGGCAGTGTAGAAAAACTCTCTCCAGAGTAACTGGCCATGAAGAGAAACTGGAGGAGCTGAGTGCTTTTTCTGCAAAAAAAATAAATAAATAAAAAAAAATACAAAAATCAGAGCCACACAAGAGAGAACTTGAATTTCCACAACATTAGAAGCCCCCAACTCTGCAGGCTTGTACTACCTGCAGAAATTACACTGTGATGCCACACTCACCCCCTGATAGACATCCGCGAGCCTCCACCAGAAGGTTCTTGCCGACAGACAGCCAAATGTGACATATGGACTGAGAACAGTGGTGCTGGGGCTCAAAGAGTTTGGAGAAGTTTGTGGCTTTTCAAAGCCGCATACCCATCCCTAAATAAAGGAGACAAGTCACACAAGTGAATCAGACAGAGACTATAAGAATACATGTTGTCTGTCAGAACAAGATGATTCAATCAAACTTTTTGCTTTGCCGGTTTTGATGCTGTCGTTGAAGTTGACTTTCTTGGATTCTGTCTAAAATTATCATGTTTTGTCGATAGTTCACAGCCTTTCAGTGTTGTAGACAAAGAGGAGCTGTGGGTGTGAAGCTCATATACCGTTCTTTTCATATGTTCTTCTAGTCTCCTGAGAGCCTCCCGCTCTCCTCCTGGGAACAGATCCTCTCCAAGAGATGTGGTGTCGTGGCCGAGCTCCTCCAGCGTAGGAATCCCATATTTCTTCTCCTGTTTTTCTGAACAAGGCGTCTTCACATCTTTGACAGAGGAGACATGTTTCAACTACTCCTGCTAAAATTCCATATCTGTATCTTGGATTATTGTGTTTATATAAATGAAAGCTTTTCCAAAAGTGAACTCAGTGTAATCATCCAATGTTTCTGGTAGTTAGATACCTTTCATGTTCTCCATGGTTGGAGCGGGGATCGGCCTCTTCGGGGAACCAAGGCCCTTCACTATTGCTTGCAAACGGTTGTACGTAAGCGGAGTCTTCCCATTGTTTTCCTCAATTATTCTAGACACAACAAACACACCGTCAGGAAAATTAAAAAAACAAGCAATAGAGAAAAAAACTTTGGGTAAAAATCTAATTATTTGTGCACACTCAACATGAGTATTACCTCTCTATGTCATAAAGAGTGTGTGAAATTTTGTAGATGACTTCGACTCCATGCTCTTTGGCCAGCTCGGTCACTTTTTTGTCACGGCTCAGACTGTAGGGCTCTGTGTCGTACTCATAGGTCAGCTTTGTTACGTTCCACTTCTGGAACAACTTGGGGAACACATCTTGTGGCCTCCCCCTCACCACGAACAGCCTGAAGGAGTCGAACATAATATGGCAAGAAAAATATATATTTGGTTTGAATTCTGATTTAAATCTTGTGCAGTCAGGAACGTAAAATAGCACTCAGGAGTTTTTGGCTTTCTTAACCCCGAGACGACTGATTGGTAGATGGCTGATTATCTGGTCCAATGTTTATATCTACTGAATTAATTATCAGTATCGTCATTTATCAGAGCCTATCAACACTGAAGGATAAATGTTGAAAAGTTCTAATTTAATTAAACATATGTGAAACATAAATGAACAAAAGCATATCAGCCAAGATCTATAGTGGAGTTCGTGTTATCTAAAATTTGGACATCAAGATTTTCACTCCAAATATGTATTGACTAATCAGTATGGTATAGGCCCTGAAAAAAAAAAAAAAAAAAAAAACTAAAAAAAAAACAGAACATATTGGTTGTTTTCTATGCTTATTGGTCAATATTTCTGAATGCTGTCTATGTTTCTACCTAGAGTTGAGTTTTCGGAGGCTGCAGTCCAGGTCTTTGAGTGCTCCAATGAGGAACCTCCAGCGGTTGATGCCCACACAGGAGTTGTTATGGAGGTGAGGGTCCAGGATGAACACGGGGTAGAGCTCCTTACAGTCCCTCAGAGCAGCCATCAGTGCTGGGTTATCATGCAACCTGAGTCCCTTGCGGAACCAGTGGATACACGTATGAGCCATTCCTGTGAACCTGTGAAGGCATACATCACAGACATTAAAGTGAGATAATATGAGGAGATAGAATTTCATACATTCTGATGGAAATGCTTGTGCCAGGTACGCGAAAAAATAAAGGGAGGGGTGGAAGCTGGTAGAATTCAAAGAGCTCCAGTCTCACTTAAACTAATCAGCATTTCAGACAGTGGGGCTTTTCCCCAACTTTATCCATTTCTTCAAGTAAACTAATGACAGTTCCTTTTTCACTGCTTTGAATTAATTAGTTTTATTTAGTTATGGACGATTATTGGCCTGGTCGATTATCGGGGCTGATATTTGGCATTTTTATGATTATTTGTATTGTTATTTTTATTAACCACTTATCAATAAATAAAATGAACTACTTTGGGCCTGGACTAGCTGCCTCTCTTTGTCTATAATCACTCTGCGGTCTCAAGCAATATCTTTCTAACAGAGACACAACCTGCAAAACCTTAACAAGAAGCGCAACCTTCACCACAAACCAGAAAATCAGCTAAACTCTGGCCTAAACTGCCTGTACCTTATTAAACTTGTCTGTATTTTTGTTCACTAAAGTTTAGGTCATTTTTAATGTACAGTTGTATAGCTCACCTTTTACATGGTTATATAGTTGTTTTTTTTCTCTGTTTCAGTCAATTAATTGTAATTATTTAAATATGCAAGTGCAATTTATTCAACGTGTCTGTATTGTGTTTGGTTTCTTTCATTTGAGTGTAACTTAATTCTGCTGTATTTTGTATTTTATCCTGTATGTGTTTTGTTGTTGTTTAGAATAACCTGTGTATGACAAGGCACCATATAAACTAACTTCCTGGCTTTTAGTTAACAATTGTTTCTCCTCTCAAATACAAATGCACGATGATGGAGAGATCATTTTACATCCACACAATCTACTGAAATCGGCGACACTTTCCTTTTACTCTGCAAATGATTATCAGATTTCTGCACTATGTTACATGCCAATCTTTTAAAAAAAAATACTTTTTTATTTCACAAAACTGCTTGAAAGCGATGCATTTGGAGTTTCTTTGCATCGACTCAAATCTCGTGTCTCTATTTAAGACAAATTATCAGGAAACCGCCTAGAACTGTCACCACGGACCCAAACGAAGATGCCACATCGTCCCTGAGTTAGAGCTCATAAAAACCAAAACGATGCACAGAGAAGGAGCAAAACTTTACCTTAATTTCGCCTTTAAACACACAGTTGCTCTCTGCTGTCCCTCTGCTGTGTTGACTGATAATTTCACTGTTTGGTAACACACGTTGACTCCGTTACAAAACAGGAAGTCTGTGTTACGTATGCAGCAGCATCAGCCAATCAGAGGAGAGCTGTGAAACCCACACTCGCAGCGTTTCAGTCTACGGTTTATCCACCAGATGTCAACATTGCGCAGGAAAAAAAATGGAAGGTACTGCTCAAACATGATCTCAAAAATTGTGCTACTCAGAGCAGTTAAAGCTGTATTCTGCTGCCTCTGTAAAGTCAGAAGGTTTGCGGAAGTTGAAATCCCTCAGCTGCAAGTTCTTACAAGCAAGAATAGTGAAGACGGTTAGACGGTACCTGGATTTTACTAATCACACCACGTTTTTGCTGCTCTGTCTCCACCAGCTCATCGTAGCTCGCTGTGATCGTATAGTGGTTAGTACTCTGCGTTGTGGCCGCAGCAACCCCGGTTCGAATCCGGGTCACGGCATTGTGGGACAATATCACGGCAGATGAGCTGTATTTTGTTTGTCTTCATTAGTTATTTAGTTATATTTCTCAGGTAAGTACGGTTGTCTCAGATTAAATTTCCGAGCATACGTTATATTGGCTCACTGTGCGTTGTACTGCTGTATGAACAACACCAACACGCTCTTATTATGGTTGTCGACATGGTGCAGAATACCACTGAAAGCAACTGGACAAATTCAGTTACTCTTCTAAGACCAAATCCAAAGAAAACGATGGCTCGATTTTGAAGTTTATAAAAAATGTAGTGTAAAAATAGTGTAATTACCATAAGGCACCACTAGAGGGAGACATAGTAGAAGCAACTGGAGACTTATTTACAGGTTGGACCAAACTCATCCAACATCTTTCTCTGTGCAAAGTGGGAAACAAATCTCTTGGTTGGGTTTAAGCAAGGCGTTTAACCCCTACTGGTTTCAAGAGAGCTTAATCAGTGCAATCTTTTGAGTAGCTCTTGGGCCAAAATTCAAAAATGTGACAGATAATGGAACTAGGAAAAAAAAACACTAGTCCTGCTTTAAAACTGATTAAAGCAGATGATGTGTTTATGCATTGTTACTGTGATGTAGGAAGTTATTTCTGCTTTCCGATTACTCAACGCTGCAGAAAGGGCCCTTTCATTTTAACTCACTTCATCACCTCCACACTGTATCACATCATAAAGGACTTGAATCAAATAATCTCATCTTGTCTAGTTTACTTAATGTAAATATATGGGTTTTGCACATTTTAAGTTATTTTAACTTAAAATGTCTATTTTTTATTTTCAGACCACTCAAAAACAAGAGTTAAAATTTGTGGCATTTTACCATAAATGCTGAGTTAATGAATGAACAGTTAAGACTCAACTCATTAAGCTTATAAAAGACAAAACTAGCATGTAAGCAGATGCTCTGTTAGAGAGTTAAAGCTCCCCAGTGTCTTGTTTTGTTTTTTTGTTTTGTTTTTGTTTGTTGTAATTGAAGGAAACATGGTGGAAAATTGCTTGAATGACTCTTTTTTAAATTAAATTATCATCTTTTTTCCACAATAATTTACAATAAAAGTACAGATTGTATTTGTACAGACTCTGATCAATATGGCATTATCTTCTAAGAATATTCGTTGACAAAGCTAAATTTCGAAGAAACTTCTAAATCTTGGAAATTGTAAAAGGAAATCTGTTGTTACTAGTTGAATAAACTTCATATTTTAAGTACATTTAAATAATTTTCTCAAGTTCAGCTAATTTAACTCAGCTAGTTTATACTCATAAGATGACCTTGAAGTAATTAATCACTGCACACACATTTTTAGGGCAGCAGGTAAAATTAAGTTTCCAAACTGAGTGAACTTAAAATGATTGATAGTGAAGAATAGTAAAACTATAATGCAATCAGGTGTTTCTCTTCGCTTTGCATAGCTGCATATAAACCATAGCTGTATAAATTACAAGAAAACGACATGAAATCAGCCATCAACTAATAGTGGATGAAATAAAGGCATTTTAAAAGCTGTTGGTGCCTTCAAGTGCTGTCGGAAATATCGCCGTCAAATAAAGAGCACAAATCAAGAAAGTGCTAAATTGGAAAATATGACTTATGATTGGCTTCTTAGACGTGACGTAAATCGAGCTTAGCCTATAAGCTTGCTTCAGTAATATTAGGGGAATCTATTACTGGTACTGATTTGTCAATTATCACAATTATCGATTCTTTCTCCAACTTGTGCAGCAGCATGCAGCTCCTGTCTGCCGTCTGACTTGTGGAGCTGCAGGCCTCACTCTGTTATTATTCCCAACATGTGGCGATAGTCACGACCTGCAGCAGCCTATCGGAATTTCTGCTCCTGTCGGTAAATCAGTGAAGGCAGCACCTCAGTCTGAGCTCCGTTGGCTGACACACTCGCCATTCAGGCAGCAGCCCGCCCAGCGGCACCGAGAGCGGCATGGCAACGGCGGGGAGACGGGGGGAGAAGGTGTGGTGAGGGGGTGACAGTTTAACCGGACCGGAGAGCAGCAGCAGCAGCAGCAGTGTTTCACTCCTCTCTGACTGGAGGGACGCGGGAGGCTCCGGTCAGCGCTTCACACACAGCTGATCAAACGATGCGCCACCGCCGCGTCTCCGCACAGTCGCCGCCGCTGACCAGGTGTTGGAGCAAAGAGCAGGGACGCCGTTAACGTGACAACAGATCAAACTTGTATGCAGCCTGTGTGCGCCGTGTTGCACTTCTCTCTGGTCCCGTTCGCAGACGATCGAGAAGATGCTGAGCCGACTGATGAGCAGCAGCATCAGGAGTCTGGACCGGGAATGCAACTGCACTGTGAGGCTGCTGGACGACTCGGAGTACACCTGCACGATTCAGGTCAGTGGTGAGCGGCGTTTCCTGCCTCAGATCACCTTGTAGCGGAGGACGTGCTGTTGACACGGGGTGGTGAGCAGGTAAAACGACGCTTCCCCCCCTCGTCTGCCTCTCTCTCTGTCAATCTGCTGCCTGCAGGAAAACATTCAGATCAAAAGAGATGTTTGGTTCATTCAGCTTCACAGCACATCTGGTTGTGTGTTTATGGATGTCATCGTGAAGCCGCTTGCATGTTACTTTCGTCAGAACCATACCTGTGTGGACGTGACATCATGACCGCATGTGGTGTGTGCATTGCGTAGCAAATTTACAACACTGTCTACCAAAAGAAAACACATCTCTGCATAAGCTGCTGTCATTTTGGCAGCTTTATGCATGCGTTGATTTGAATGCATTATTAAACTAATCTGGATAATCAGATCTTGAACGATTTCAGTGGAGGGCTCAGTGAGAATTTCTGGACGCTCTGGCTACATGAGCCAATAAGAGGATTTGGTAGCCAGCCAGGGTAAGCTGAATGTTGTTTAGATTCCAAAAAAACAGGGTGGAGATCTCCCAATTAGTGCTAACGGTGTTACAGTCTCAGTTGGTTGCCATTCAGATGGATCCATGTCTTGGCAGTGATGACAGAACTTTGCCTGATGTATTTATTTATTTTACAACACCCTATATCCTTTCAAATCTAAAATGAATTACAGTGATAAATACATTTCCAAAGGTTGCTGCAGCAACACCTTATTGATCCTGGCATTCTTGGAATCTTTAAACATTTGGAACAAAATGAGAAATGCACAATGACAATCAAGAGTTCTTTTCATTCCACATACTTTGTTTACTCTAAATATGGTAGAGACTAAAAACTGTATGTAAAAGGTCCCCTCAAAATAGTGACGGGGGATTGTTTCGGTGGAACATTTGCACACAGGAAGATGAGCATTGTCACTGAAATGGATAATCAACCAATAAAAAATGAGCATGGCTGCCTTACTGCACGACCAAATTCCTCAGCAAAACTTACTGCATGGAAGTTGTTGTAAAGAAAAAGTTGATATGCAGATAGCGGAAATGAGCAGCCAATTGGAAGGTTATACCATGGGGCATCAAACATCCAGTTAATTGGACTAAATTGTGTAGAGATCTATGACCCACTTGTCCCCTCATTTTTTAGCTCAGCAAACATTTGCTTCCTGTGTTGGTCTATGGTCTCAACTGCTAATGTGAACTCTCCTTCAGTACAACACGATGTTAAGTTTGTAATTAGGGTCCTGTTTGGAGTAAATTACACTATGAAACAAAGTATACTTTAGGGTGGGGCTACCTGGAAATTGACAGTCCCTACCATGTGGGTGTAGGTCGTGTCATCGAGCCCCCAGTCAGACCCACCCCTCGCTTTGTCTAATCTGGTTTTATAAGACCAAAGTTGTGATGCAAAATGCCAAACTCAAGGCCTCAGATCAGTAGTCCGTAAACCAATGAGTCACGATGGCAATGTCCGTCTTTTATATACAGTCTATGGTAGAAACACAGTGCAACACATATGTAAGACAACTTTATCTATTGTGCACCCCTGCATCTGCTCTGAGGTACCAACACAACAGCTGTAAGAATAATCAAAATAACCTTTTTGTTCTTGCTCGTAAATGCTTTTAGTAAAACTGAATGCCAGCTTTTAAGCAAAGTAGCTTGTTACATAGTATTTGGCTTTGTGTCTGCAGCCCTCATCAAGTCTTAATTTGCTTGTTTTCACTTTGGTTTTTTTTGGCTGTTTGTTTCAGCAATACAAGTCCATCATTGGCTGTTATTTTATTTTATTGTTGACACAGTAGCAGAAAAGCACTGATCCAAATTTATGATCTCTTTTGAAGTTGTGTTTGTTCTATAGGATGGATAATAGTTGGATTTATTGCAGGTCTGCTTTATTGCATAGTAAAGGTGTTTCCACTGTTATTTATTGTCGGTGTCCTTGTTCATCTGACAGCTTAACTCAGAGGCTTTTGTGGGTTTTGGTAAAACTTATTAATGCTGCACACCAGATTGGACATTCCGTCAGTCTTTCAGATAGCTGGTCCTTCCCTCTGAGTCCTGTGCAGACTTGTTGGAAACATTTCTCTTTATTTCATGTACTTTGAGTTGCCTGAAAAATCAATTGTTATATTGACGCGAATGAAGGCAAGACGTGAATAGAGTCAGTAAACACAGCGTTTGTAAGTGAGAGAGTGCAGGAGTCAGAGTAAGTGATGAATGTGTATTACCTCCTTTGTAAATCAAGTGTGTGTGTGTGTCTTTTGCGTGGCTGCATGATTGTGAAGTCTCTTATGTGCATAGTCCAACCTGGTCGTTTGAGTCGCTGAAGCCGTGTTTGATGCTTATTACTTGAAGGGATTCCAGTGCTGCTGAATTAGAAATGACAGCACACAAAGACCATCAACACCTGCTCGTTTCAAGGATCTGACGGCAAAGGCAAAGCAAGCATTTCAATGTCTTAAACTTAAAATAGCAGTTCTCTGGGGACACATAAAATGGTGATTTTTATGTCTTTTTCTGTGTATCCTCACCCCCCTGTGAAAAATTAGGTAATAATGTTTTGGATCTTCCCATCATCTTCAGAGAAAACAAAGTGCCTTGTTGTTGATTTGACTTTTGACCAGCTTGGCAACTTAACTGTCAGTTTTAATGTTACTGTTTTGCAAGCAAAACCCCATGTATGCTTTTGCCTTCAGTTTGATCTGGAAAAGATATGGTGTGTCTTGTGTTTTTTGATGAGTTGTGTTTACCACAGTGCTGCCTGCACTTGTTCCCCCTTGACTTCTAAGCAGCTCCTTCACCCAAGCAGGATTCAAAGTGTTTGGCTGTCAAGATATGCTGATCCCACCCTTTTAGCAACACAGCAGGGACAGAATGCTTAATTTCTGGTGGAGCCGCTGTTGAGGGGGATTAGCTCTGTATCGACATATTTCATTATTTGCAGCACGGAAAATAATGAACTATTCCATTATTTCACATCATGGGGCTCTTGATGAAGCACAACTGGTCTAAATGAAAACATAAATAGGATCATCGGCTTAATCAATTGTCCATTGTTTACAACAACAACAGCATTTATTTTACTGGCGTCAGAATGTGTGAACACGACATTTAGGGAGCTTTATTAATTATGTTTTAAACAAGCATTTGTAAAGCTAAACACACCCTGGTGATTGCATCATTTTTCACCTGCATAAAGGACACTAGAGTGACCTCAGTGGGAGATGACAACATTGTAGGCTCTTTGAAAATGAGAGTGGATGGTTGCTGTCCTTTCCTGGACACCTTAGAGATGTGGCCCAGAATAAAGGGCCCTCGCGGGGCTCAGCGACGGTCACACTCTCCATTTAGCTCAATTAGCCTACACCTCAAACTGTCGCTGTTACACTGAAATCACATCATTGGGGAATGATGGTAGGTATGACCTTCATGGACTGAAAAAAAAAACATTGCAATATGAAGGCAGCATGGAGAGGAAAAGGAGGCTAAGCAGGACAAGGTGAAGCACACAAGTCCTGATGTTTAACATGGACATGGGGCCCGTCACTCACTCCACCAGACAGTTTGCCAGACTTATCAGATGCCACTACCGTCACTCAGTTTATCTCACCCATGCTGCATGCCTAGACGGCTCACCCTCTGTTGACATGTTGCTGATTGCATAATAACCCATGAAGCAAGTGGAGACTCATGTTCATTGATCTCTCCTGTTCTTTTGACTCAAGTCTGCCCTTTAGGATTTTCACAGGAATCTTACATTCACAGGTCGTACCACGAACTCTTAAGCTTCAATCCAGCTTGATTGATGCACAGAGCTGTTTCTGCAGGCACAACACTGGGCAGAGGGTTAATTGGTGTGGAAGCAAGCAGAGGGCAAGCATGCATCTATGCTGGAGAGATGTGGAAAAATGGTGGAGAAGAGACAAGAGAAGAGTGATTAAAGGTGCCATAAAAGCTCTGGGAGGCTGTAGATATGCACTTGGAGGCCCAAATAGCAAAGAACAGCAGCTTCAGGAGAGACAGGATCAGGAATATGACTGCATCCAACCACATAATGTTGGTGGTGATCATCAGCAGAAATGTGAGCTAATTCTGAAAGTAGGTTTTACGCCAGGATTGTCGGAATAGCAATGACAGTAGGGAGTATCTTGGTGAACATGGTCTGGCTATAATAACAGAGATGCAAACTGAAATACATTTTCTTGCCACTTCCAGGAAGTCAATATGGATCTTGCAACAGAATGTGGTTGGAGTGGGATTTTCTCTTTGCCACTCGGCTGAGCTAAGCAGAACTCAGTGGTCTGCAGGGACCATACACAGATTTGCGTAACCTCAGAGATTTTGCTTTACAATTTATACTCAGATATTGATTCCTTTTATCTCTGGTGGTATTTAGCCATTGTGGCTGATGCTTCAAATCATTCGGAAATGGACTGGATTTGTGCTTTTATCAGCTTTACATCTTGCCTCTCATTCATCCATTAACACCACCAGCGTTACACACAGACGGTGGCAAGTCACCATGCAAGGCATCAGTCTTACCAGCGGGAGCAATTTGGGGCACTTGTGCACTTGGGGAGACGTGGAGCACAGATCAAGGACAAATCGAACAGCCAAATCTGCAAATCAATAGCTGCCCTGCTCTACCTGCAGGGCCACAGTCACCCCATCAGTAACAAGATAAACTGTTTCTTGATTCAGTATTGCAAATGAATAATTCTGTATTTTATAATAAGAGTAGATCACATCATTAATCTGCATATTTTTCAAATCAATTAAAGAATAAGACAGATGTTTACTGTTCATGGAAAAACAAATCATTGAGCATTGGTGTCTAAACTACTTTATATGCATCTGAACTGTACTGTTACAATAGATTTTGAAGACACTTCATTAGTTTTGTGTTTGTGTTTCTCTGGTTTAGATTTAGCCACAGCCCACTGAACACAGAGTCATGATTTTATACTATACTGAGTATCTGTGCAGGTTGCTTTGTGTTTTCACATTAATCACTACAATTAAACAGACAACACAAATACAGGGATTATTTAGATCAACGTTTTGTTTGGCAGTTATACCCTGGATGCCTTTGAATTATGTAGTAAGAGAGTCTGCTTACACAGACATGGCCTAGCGCTGTTAATGAACAGAGTTACAATAGATGAAAGAACAGTAAAATAAGCCCTCCTCTGTCTCACACTGAGCTACATTTCATGACATTATTTTTAGGAACATACAAGCTGCATAATTAAAATCATCATTCATGACTGAACTATGTAAATCACCCACTCAAAATTTCAGATCTGTTTGCAGAGCTCCACACAAGCAACTGTATAAAGCTCATCAAATATCACCCAGCAGTCCGCCTGGGAGTTTTTAGAGGTAAATACTGTGGTCTATTTGCTCTAAATTAATATTCCTACCGTGAACCAAAAGATGTATATCAGAGATTGAGGGCAAAATGAATGATAGAATAGCAGTGATGCAGAGAAATGTACCTCATCATTGTGAGTAAGTGCTTCAATCACCTGGCACCGGCTCAGATCCTGTATAGCTCACTAATGAAATTAGGACTGTTCTTTTGAAGCCAAATGCACAACTTGGAAGGAGCTCATCTCGTTTGCGTTGTGAATGCATTATTGAAATAGGTTACTCCTTTCTCCAAAGTGGTCTCTCTGCACTCATATTCTTCTCAGTGTGCACTGCTAAAATTGGAGTAGACGTTGTAACGTGTTTTGTTTTCATGCATGCAAGACTGGCTCTGTTCTTCTGCTTTTGTTGTCTTCACCTCAAAGCTCCCACACTAACATAATGAAATTGGCTTACCTTACCCATAAATCAGAGCATAACTTATGGAACAAATTATTGTTCCTCACTGAGGATGATACCTATACTGCAGCAATTTCATTGATTCATACTTGATATATTGCAGTTCACTTTAGTTGTCAGAGAGGATTTGGATTGCCAAATGGTTTTAAGATGAGGCTGACTCTTGTGTATGCCTCGTGACCATCAAAGTCATGTTTTTATGCTGTGCTAAATTGATGAGGCTAATTCTGATATTGATCATTTTAGTTCATACACAGCAGCTCTGTGAGGCTGTACTTAAGCACAGTGGTGCCTTCAACTAAATGGAAATGTCATTATAAAGTGCTCGCAATGTCAATGCTATCATGCTGCTGTATATCAGATATAATGTAGTCATTCTGTGTTTAGCATGTGAGGACAAAATGTCATGGCAATCCATATAATAGTTGGATTTACATTTCAGTCAAAGCCAGATGTAAACCTCCTGGTGGCACTATAGGAAAAGTCGGGATCAATAGAAGGTTAGTTATCGGAGAACTTTAACATCTGTCTTCATAATCCATCCAGTAGTTCCTGAGATAATATGCAAAGTGGTGGACACCCACTGCCCTCCTTAGAGATGTGATCATTTTCAGATCTTTCTTTTTTTGAGGGCTTGTTATTATTGGTTTGGTACTGTCTGAAGTCATGAAATGTTGAATTCTGGTAGCTTCTGATGGGCATTTCTCAGTATTAATGAATCTTTCATGGCCAAAAATGTTGGTCACCCCCTCCCCAAAAAGTAATAATAGGTTACCCAGTATGACAGCTCTGAACAAAACTCTCAGTCCTTACCAACTTGTGATTTGTGTTGGCATTCTGCACACAGCTTGGATCAGCTGGGACATGCATCAATGCTTTCACTGCTGTCAAAATGTCTTTGATCAGACCTCTCAGTCTCTGCTCCCGTGGATCTGTTTAGCAGCAGATAACAGAATTGTGCTTGGATTGGGCAGCTCCCAGATGTCGGCTAAAGGAGCTACATGGGTAATATTTTAAAAGGTGCTCTGTCTTTAATTTTAGAAAGCTTAACAATGAGAAACTGATGATAGTGTTGCTCTCACATCACAGTTCATGGTGCTACACGTAGCACCTTGAGCGGCGCTACAAACAAGAGCGTGTGCTCAGTCAGCCTTCCTCAGTAGAGGTTACGTATACAGTCTTCAACATGTCACTGAATAGAGAAATGTAAATTTCACCTGACGTCTAAACAGTCAGCGTGTAGCTCAGAAGCATTCGTGCAGGGCTTTTGGCCCATAATAATCCACAGACTGGGAATGCTGGTCCCCTAAGTAGATTTATTTCTAACCGGTAAAAGCTTAATATAGAATGAAAAGTAGGATGTGCTTTAGACAGAGCTCTTGCTTATCTGCCTCGCTGCCAGCTACGTCACGCCCAGCAGAAATCTGCAGGAGACACGTCTTTCTGATGTGGAAGCGCTCTACTAAATAACATGTTAATCCATAATGTGTAGAAATGGTGAGATAAGCCCTCAAGGCTTTGATGTGCTTTTCATGTTGGGACATCTGTTGGCCATGACAGTAATATATACAACTTCAATGAAGTCAGAGCAACTCCCATCGCTCTACTGACTGATTGTCTTAGTTGTCACACATTTCTCACTATAGTACTATTCAAATTGATTATATATGATTTACAGCAACCAATATAAGTAATGTACCTCACTGTTGTCCTGCATCCACACCCAAATTCTTGGCGTCCATGTAATAGATGCATAGAAACCAAAACATGACATAGTCTGGGAAACTTCATGGCAAAGAGCAATCAGTGAGGAGTGCTTTGAATTGCTACCAGTTCCATTTAATCCTAATTAAGTGTAGCTCATAATGTATCATTTTCAATATAATCAGTAGTTGTGTAAGAACTATTCCACAGCTGATTACAGTGGATTTTCTTTAATGCCAGGGAACTTTACTACTTGAAGCTTTCATTTAATGTCACCAACTTTCCTTGAGAACAGAAGGAAAAATCCAGTGATTTTTGGTGGAGTGAAGTCTCCTCTGGCTCCCATGTACTTGTGTTTCTAACACTGATTGTGTAGAAGACTGAAATCCTGTGTTTAAAATTGCAGCATTTTTGCCTTTTAGAAAACGTGTGTGACAGTGAATATTTGTGGCTGGTTATCTCTGATGCACATGTTTCTGGAGGTGTTCGATGGGGTCAAGCTTCTGTATGTGATGCACAGGCTGCAGAGAAGTGACAACTTGGCAGCACACTTAAAGCATTTGACTTTATAGCAATGTCTTTGGATTTGCTTTATAGCAGCATCTTAAGGAACGTCAGTTTATGGTGAAACAAATTATGTTCTGAATGCTCTTCAACTCGTTTTCCCATCCTTTATCTTTTTTTGGTCTGCCTCTCTCTCCTTCTCCCCTGTTTCATGTCTCCTTCACTCTTCTCTTTTTGTACTTCGTCTCCTGGCTGGCTCCTAAATTCCGCAAAATCCCCTCTTTGTTCTTTTTCACTTTCATTTCTCCTCTTCTTCTTCTCTCTGTGTCTGTCTGTCCTCTCTCAGCTGGTACCACTGCAGCTGAGCAGATTAATGAGCTCGCCCTGAGTGAACCTGACACCGGGAGACGACACAGCAAAGACATACTATACGTGACACAGCAGTAAGGATGCTAGAGGCATTGCACTGACGGCTAGACATTACAGCTATTGTTATGGATTTAAAAGGTCGTAATTAGGCAACTTAGTCAATATGTCTGCATGGATGGAGTTTCCTGGTTTTTATGTGTACCAGCAGCATGTCATTAGGGCTGAGTGTGTTGGTCGATCAGTTCACCACTTTGGAGCAGATTGAAACCACTATTCAGTAGCTTGACACGAAATTTTATGCACACATTTATGGTTCACAGAGGATGAATATTTAGATTTGAGGGATTCCCTGACTTTTTGTCTCATCGTGAGGTTCTTATTTTTGGTTGTGAGCAAATTGAGTCAACAATTAGACATTGGATGAATTGCTATTACAATTTGCATGCATTGATATGACCTTCAAGAAATATTTGACTTTGGTGATCCTTTCCTCTTTTACCTGCAAAGCTAATGACATTCCCATTTTGAACCAGCATGCTGACATGCTAAACTGAGATGCAAAGCAACGTGAGCAGGCATGTTGGCATTGCAGCATATTAGCATGCTGATATAAGCTCAAAGCACTGTGCCTTCCTGTGTGGCCTCACAGAGCTGGTAACATGGCTGTAGGCTCTTAGTCTTGTTTTCATGTCCCACATTTGTGCTTGTAAGAATCGACAGCTATTAGTTTTACATGCACACATATATTACAGTGTGTGTTGCCCGAGATGGCAGACTCTCACTTCTCTCTAACGGCGCTTTAACAAGACTGACCTCATTTTTCTGTCATACCAAAGCTTCAAAATAAGGAAATAAACAGAGGCCAATAAATACTGTACACCATATTGATTCTCTGCTTCTTTTTTGCAGTGATAATTCATGTCTCTCAGGGAGTCGATGTATCTTTGCTGATGCCTTTGAAGGTTGTAGAAAGAAAAATGCAAAGAAAAAAGTGTAGAAAACTGTTGACTGTTGGGAGGTGCTGATCCTGTGTGCAGCCCACTGACACCCCAGGGTGCTCAAGTCTAAACAAGCTCGTAAGGAAATGGAGACGTGATTGCAGAATAGTAGGTCAAGAGCACGTTGAGTCAAGCTGAGCTTCACCCGTTTAATTAAGATAGTTGCGACTAGCGGTTCAGATTTTCTGCATCGTGTAGTGTGAATAGAAGTCCCCTGTATGGGTCGTTTTAATTGTGTGGCTGAAACATAATTAAGTAATTTCCCTGTCATATTTGGGAGGCATCAAAAAGATTATGGTTTAATGTGTGGAGCTGAGCAGCAGCCAGACTGTAACCAGCCAAACTAAATCACCCCACTGCTTGTACGGGAGCAGTTTCAGCTCAGGGATTATGTGGTATGACTACCGTGGGGCTGGGAAAGCCCAAAAGGAGAAGGTGTGGAGATGGATGTACCTCACTTTTATAAATCTGTCTGGCTGTGTCGCTCTTTTTAACATGTTTTCTCTCAATTACTGCATTCGTCACTATTCCATCTGCAACATTAGGCCCAGCTGCAGTGAGGTGTTAGACGCACAGTACGCCATGTCTGCATAGAGCAGCAGCAATGAAGCTCGTGAGGATTAGCAGAATGGATGTGTATTAGCCTCTCAACACTGGTTGATATCAGACTGGCAGAGAAATCTTTCTCACCCCAGCACAGGCTTTACAGCAGGGAAATCTTTACAGCTTTACAGAAGTGAGAGAGCGATCTCTTGTTCTCACTGGAGTCTTCTGTGGCGCTCCTCTTCCTCTTTTCTCTTTTCTTTCATGTCAAACTTGAAAGGGGAGGCAAAGCTTGTTTAGGAAATGCAGGAGCTTGCTGTGGAGTTGAGGATGTCGCTGAAAAGGACGAGTCGAGGCACAGTGGTGATTCTGTGTAGACTGATGTCGGCCGCACTGAACTTGGAAATCACTCTGTTGTGATTTTTGCTCAGACATGGGTCAGATGTTTTATTCATGATGCAGCTCCCTCAGCCTCCAACAGTTGATATTTAATCACCATACTAATGATGTTTTAACTGAATGTGCTCTTAATAGTCACTGTGTGTGTGTGTGTGTGTGTGTCTTCTCTCTGCTTGTGTGTCGGTTGTGCGTTGGTATTTGTGTGCCGATGCTGAAGGATAACTACTAATGCATGGCTGATTTTCCTCTGTACAATGTCAGGATGAATTCTTGCATTAACAAGAGATGGCACCAAAAAATGTTGCTGGTGTCATGTGTCCACTGCGGTATGAGTTGGGTGCTTTGCAAACAAAAGGCAAAAAGCTTTAATTACACATGGATGCTGACGTCCTGTTGAGATCCTGCTGGCTCTGCACATTACAGACAACAGTATACTCTGTGTGTGTCGATGCTCATGTTTGTGTGTGCATGCAAGTGCTTCAGGATGGAGGGCTTCCATTTGACAAAAGGGAAATGGAGACTTTACACCATAAGGATGACTGTAATGACTCCAGGACTCTTGCACACGGGTAACACACTGTGTCTGCTAATTACTCTGCGGCAGAGACAAAATGCAAATGTAAAATGCTTTGAGATAAGAATAAGCAGAAACTCCCTGTGTGGTACAAAACAGGTTTTGAATCTGTAAATTAAACAATTTTTGATTTAAGTGGTTCCTATACATGTTGCAGTTTTGTGTTTCTTTGATTTTGTATGTTTTTGGTGATATGATGAATCAGAGCCACACGCCTGAACACACACAGTGATGCAGCTACACCAGTCACATGTCTGTGCATATGTAGTTTACAAAGACGGTTTACCATACGCTAATTTAGACTGCCTTCATCTGTGTGGTCATTCCCGACCATGTACTGCGGTCTGTGGTGTGTGTGTTTGTGTTGTAGTTGTCTTGTTTGTCGTCTCTTGGGAATGTGCGGCTGTCTGCGCTGTAATGTGGGATGAAGGTGTGCTCTGTTTGCTGGATCTACAGAGGCAGCTTAAGACTAGAGGTGGAAGCCGTGCAGTCAGCAGCAGTTAAATCGTATTAACACGTTACAAATGTACCTCAAATATCAGTGTGTTTATTGAGAATCAGAATCAGTTTGCCACTGCTAATCGAACAGAATTCCGTACGCTGATGAAATACATTGCAAATATTACCTGATGTAAAATACAAGAGTGAACATGCAAGATGTATTTTTACATTTAGTCTTAGCACCCATCAGCCACAATATGCCTAATATTTGTAATATTTGACAGCTTTAATTTTCCAGCATAGACATGGGTCTCCTGGGGTTGTCTTGAGGTGATTGGCACTGTGGCATTGGCAGTAGACCCTTTGGATTCTGTGAGTAGCAGAGTCGGGCCTCCATGATCTGGTGTCATTCATTGTGTCCTGCAGATTGTATTGGCACCTGGAGAGGACAGGTCGATGCCTTGTGCTCTTTGTCACGTTCCTCAAGCAGCTCTTAAGTAGTGTTGCTGTGTGTCAGGGTGCATTGTCCTGCAGGTTGTGTGTTCAGTCTGCAACAATATCTAGGTGGGTGACATATGTTACAGTAATATTCTCATGAATACAGGTGCCCAAATTTTGCTAAAACTTTGCATTTAAGAAGGTTATTCATGTGATACAATTCACCTGGCAGTGCTTTTATTGTTGTGGCTAAGTGGTGTTGTTTTATCGAACTCATTTTATTTTAAATGTAATAAAATGTGTTGCTTTCAGACATGAATGAGGGTAGACTAAATATTAGCAACGCATTACAATTTAACAGCACTAGCCCCCAAAAAGACCATAAAGTTTCAGCAAAAATAGCCTTAATAAATGTAGAATTTACTGCACCTCTGTTGTATGAGGCTGCATTAGTTTTGGCTAAACGTACCTTAACAAACAGATAGCTGAATGTATGTCACATAATACACAAATGATCACCCCTGCTTCAAATGCTGTTGGTATTTGTATGCTACAAAAATAGCTCTGACCTGTCAAGGTATGAACTCTGTAAGACCTTTGAAGGTGTCCTGTGGCATCAGACACCAAGGTGTTGGCAGCACATCCGCTATGAGAGGATCACACTTGTTCAAGCACGTTTACCAACACCGAGTTCATGGTTTGTCTCTACACAAACCACTGTCAGTAGGCACTAAAGCATTCACACCTGTCTACTTCTTTGCATCCAACACGCTGTCTGTAAGAACATACTGTTCAGTTACTGTCTAATACACCCCAGACCCTGGCAAGCATCATTTTTTTTTCAACATTGTCAACATTATGTGCTTCATCTGCTAATCAATTTGTCACCATGTTTTGACTCATCGGTGTACACAGCAGGACAGGCAGACACAGATGTTCATTTTCACGTTTGTGCTTTTTTTTGAAGCCCTGTTGTCTTTTTAAACGATCCTGTGCAATCTGGTTAAGAAATTTGTCAGACACCAGGAAGGCTTCATTTTTACACTTCATTCACTGTTTAGAGTCACACTGCCCTGAGAAGCCCTTCAGTGATGCAATTAATGCTTGAGAGCTTCAAGGTGAGAAAAACAAAGGCGATAAATCAACAGATTAGTGTACTTGTCCAGAACAAACTGCCCTGCTCTGCTCTACTGTGTGAAGTACCATTGAAAATATTTGATTTCATTTTAACAATGATGCTTTATAGATAGTGTCATTGTAATAATTTTCCATATGCCCGAAATGTTACTGTGTCAGCATTTCCTGCAGCCAAATAAAAACATAAAATAAATCCCAATGGTCACAGTATTACTACTCTGCTGTGGGCAGTCAGCAATTTTCTTTTTCCACATCCGTCTCTCTCACAGACGTAGTTGTTTCCTTGTCTTCAGCAGACATTACAATGACTTACATTCAGTTTCTGGAGATTTGTGAAACCATAAGTTAAGTCTTCAGTCTACACTTTAATGATTTACATTGTGTGGACTTGGTTTTTGTCCCCAGAAGGAAGGCGAGTCCCCACAGTGGGACGGTATAAGCAGATTAATGTCCACACAGCATAAGAAATACAGCTACACACTCAAACGCAGACACACGGTTTTTGTGTTTCTAAGCTCGTATTCAGCTCTTTTTCTTATTTGCTTATTTCAACTTATTGCATGAATTCAAGTCAGTTTCCATAAAAGTTCCACAAAGATGATGAGAACTGCAGTTACACTGAGACACAATCTGCTCTGCTCACTTTTCCCCCTCAACAAGCAGGCAGTGCAGCTTCTTCCACTCTCACAGTCTTAATTAAGATTACTTTCATGTAACAGATCTGCTCTCATTTACCATACTCCTGTCCCATATTTCCCCACTGTCTCTGCACATTACACCACAAGACTTTTATTAGCAAGACACCTGGAGGCTTTTATTGTGAAGCAGCTACAGAAAGTGTGGCCCTAATTACAGATGCTAAGTAAATCATTGTTGGATTAAAACTACATGAAGATTTTTAGTCCATTTTTTCCTTAGGCTAAAGCATGAGCTAAAATGAAATCTTGCTGCGAACTAATGTGCAGGATTGCTACATGGCTAACAGTAAGGCCCCTCCAGGTTGGAAAAACATTTCTTTGTCTTTTTCATTGTCATAAAATGAACCTTCTGCATCTTCTTTTTGTCTTTCAGAATCTTGAAAATCCCATCAGACACTTACCCCAAAGTAACAACCTTTTAATTGGCAGATTTCATCTCATCTTCCAGGACACGTTAGCTTTTTCTCTTAGTTGAACTTCAGCTTCTACTTCCGGGAAAATATTGGAAAATAAGTAAAACAAACCTCCTCACTGCTTTAGATGACTGGATTAAGAATTTCATTCAATAGTTCAACTTGGAAAAGAGCAAAACTCTGCCTTCAGTTTGCACTAAAATAAACTGTATTATCTAGGCTTCTGAATTTTTTACAGGGCTTGTGGAAGAGACACTGTTGATATGCATCCTTCACTGGTCCCATGAAGTTTATAAACGAGCGACTCTGTATTTTGATATTTCTCCAGTATGAGACTTGAAATATTCTGTTCTTGTTTGAATATATAGTTAGAGGGTTCAATTTTTTGCCATGAACAAAGTTTCCGACTTCAGTAGTGCATGAGCCCTTAAATTTACTTGATAAGCTGATCTCAGTAGTTGCAGTATGTTGTTATATCAAGTATGCACCTATGCAACGAGCCTGCATTTTAAAACTTAGTCAAAGTAATCAAAATTCTGACACTGGCTTACATATGACAGCATCTATCCTAATGTGATCTACATCTGTGCACTGCCAACTGCATGAATCTAGCTGTGTTTGCAGCAGGTATAGTATCAGGTGGAAAATATAATTTGCTGCTTACATGGCAAAAATTAGATGAGAAGATCGATGCTACTCTTACACATATGTGATGAGTTTAAAGCTGTAGCCACAAGTCAGGTAGTTTTGCTTAGCAGAAGGACTAAAGTCAAGGAGAAAAAACGCTGTCTTGGTCAGAAAACAGTCCATATAAATCCCCATAAAATTCATAACTGTTGCTGTTCCTCTTTGTTTTGTTTTTAGAATTAAAGTATTAATTGAGCTTTTGCAATGCTCGATTTTGCTACCTTGAGGCAGACAGGGGCTATTTATCCCCGTTTCCTCTCTTTATGCTTTATGGCTGCTGGCTGCAGCCATTAATTAGATCTCGCCATCATAGTTGCAGAGATGTGGAGTTGTTTGGGAGCACACGGCTGCTACTTAGGTTCATTTGGAATATCAGAATAGGTCTGGGTTTCATTGTAATTCTTTGCTCAGTGTTTCTTATAAAATGCAGCATTGATGAATGAATTGTTAATTTCTTCCAGAGAGGTAAGCTCTTCATATCACATGCATTTATTTCCTTCTTAGCAGTATGCAGAACACAAAGGCAATAATGAAGGTAAATGTGAGCAGAACAAGTCTTGGTTTTCAACATTTCTTCAGTGCTCTGTTTACCCACAGACATGCAATCAATAATTATTATTACTAAGGGCGAAGCCATCTGTCTTCCTTCCTTCTACATCATAGATTCAGACCAGTCTGAATCCCCCTCTTCATATGCAACTGCACCTCTCTTTTTAGCTCAGCTCCTCAGTCCACAAGTCTGCTGCGGTCTATTTTTAAACTCTTGCTATAGTGGAGCAACTGTGTGTGCATGGAATATTAAGCACTCCCCCTCTTCTGACTCGCTCTCGCTCATCCCCTCTCTAACTGTGGGTAACTGTAGTCATCATCGGCTCCCTTCCATACCAACAACAGTTCACACTTCAGTCAAGTGCCAGCCAAAAAGCTCTCTCTCGCTTTTTCTTCCTGGCTCCCTTCCGTACTCCTCCATGCACAACAAACACACCATCAGTCTGCTGTCTTTTACCCCCATCCATGGTCTCTCTCTTTCTGTGTTTCATCCGCCTTTCGAGAACCCTCTAATATTCTCTTTGTCTCTTCCCTGAGCTTAGTTTCTTCAACATCTTCTGGCATGGTAAGCAGTGTGATCAGCGAGCAGACTGGTTAACAGACTACTTTGTAATCTCATGACGTCTCGGAGAGAGCTGCTGTTCTGATGGGCTGATCAGCATTGCCTTTCGCTTAGTGTGTGCTTCCTTAAAACCAGAGGAGGGAAGAGGCAGCACAGGTCTCCCTGCGCTGTGGGAGCTCTTCCTTCCTTTCTCCATTCTTTGTGGCTCTCAGAGAGGTGGACAGCATGAGAATGACTCACTGAGAGGGACTGATCTCCCCTACATATCGCTGCTGGCAGTTTGTATGATACTGCTCTATGTTAAAATTAAATTGTTATTTTGGACGTTTTTGGACCAAGCAGTGCAGTGGTTTGTGTTTGCTCACCAGTATTGTGTATTTCATTGATCTGTTACACAGGTGAAGGACAGTGAGTCTTCTTGTTCCTAAAATAAGCTTGTTGAATACATTTTACGCTGAATACAAATTAAAACAGAGGCAGGTAGTGCCATGTTTCAATACCACATTTACCACTTTTTGAGCACCGACTCCTCAAACTTTAATGTCAAGTGGAGTCAGATGTGATTGACATGATTTAATATTTTCTTTTTTTTTTAGGCTGCACTTTCCTTTTTGTGTCTTGCTCAGTTGTACAATAAAACACATTTTTTTTCAGTGCACACATTTGCATAAAAATAGACTGACAGACACACACAGCTAGAACTCACACATTCGTTCTATCATTTGCACTGCACTGCGGGCAGTTAATTTATTCCAGGCATATTTTTCATCAATCGCTGCAGCTCCAATGGTCACAGTAAGAAATATGGATTTGGATGCCCACAGAAAATCTAATTGGTTACATTTGCCAACAGCTCTGATGAGATCTCTGTGCCTTTTGTAAAAATCAGTCATTCACGGTGTTCATCAAACTAGATTTACTGCCTTCCAATTGTATGCCTTCACTAAGCTAGTCAGGTTGCAGTTTACATTTCAAACAAGGGAAGATTTTGAAGTGTGTAAATTCATTCAGAGAAACTAATAAATGGGTTAAATTCCTTGTAAATGCTCACATGCTTTGCCAATAAATCTGATTCTGACAAAACACAAAGTTGAAGCAATGAAAACAGACTATGTGTTTATAGAAGAAAGTTTATGGATTTTGCTGCATTTTTAAAGCATGGAAACTTCACACGTCTTCTATGCGGCAGGACAGAGGACCTAAACAATCAGCAGAGTTTCAAGGTGGACACCTAAGATTAGTGTCACCAAGTCAGTATCTGATCAAATGTCAAATATAGTCACAATCTCTAGATCTTTTGCTGAGTTTTGTCATTAAATAATGGCCATAAAAGTGTTTTTACAGAACATTATGGTGTCACAGTGAAGCTGACCTTTGAAATTTTGGGTATAAAATTGGGCGTAAAATCACTTCATTTTACCCTATTAGACATCCATCCATCCAGCCATTATCTATACACCACTTGATCCTCGTCAGGGTCGCGTGGGGCTGGAGTCTATCCCAGCTGACTTAGGGTGAAGGCAGGGGACACCCTGGACAGGTCACCAGTCTGTCACAGAGCTACATATAGAGACAAACAATCACACTCACATTCACACCTATGGACAATTTAAAGTTACCAATTAACCTGGGCAAGTTTTTGGACTGTGGGAGGAAGCCGGAGTACCCGGAGAAAACCCATGCATGCACAGGGAGAACATGCAAACTCCATGCAGAAAGATCCCAGGAAAGCCGGGATGTGAAGCAGATATTTTCTAGCTGCAAGGCTAGAATGTGCAGTTTCCACTGTGCAGCCCCCTATTATGCATTGATGTGAAATTTTGTCATAATGAATGTATGAATTCTGGATTTATGGCCAAAAACATATTCTGTAAAGTCACAGTGACCTTTGACCACCAAAATATATTCAGTGATCATAATCAAAGTTTCTCCAAGTGAATGTTCCTACCAGATGTAAACAAATTCCCTTCAGGTGTTCCCGATAGATAATGTTTACCTGAACTGGATGTACGTACAGACAAAGAAAAAAAAACATATTGTGTCACACAACCGGTCTCGCTGATGCAGAGGCATAAAAACAGAGAGCTGGGGAAAGTGTACATACAGTTGCTGAATCACCTTTCTATGGAGCAGCTTCTCTGGCTCTTTTTAAAGCCCCTGAGGATTATGAACTGACTTATAGGACCTGTAACTGAGACATTATTACATCTACTTCCCCATAATTGGGCTTGTAACCGCATTTAAGTTTTACTTTATCTATCTGCCTTCCCCCTTAAAGCAACTAAAACTTTGTTTCAAATCCCAAGTGTTTTTCAAACTAAGTACTAAGTAAGCTACAATAAAATTTCTGGTCCAGAAAAATGGAATTGGAATTGCAATTTATTTATTTTTTGATTATCAATAGGCTTTCTTAACCAGCCCATTCTGTAGCACATAATGATCTGGTTCTGCCACACTACTATTCTGCTATTGGGGAAAAAAACTAAAAGTGCTGCTTGTTTGTATTTCTTTAAACGAGTCACAGTTGCTGTGGGCAGTGCTAAGCAAAGTATGTGGCTTTGTTGTTCCCTTAATGTAGTTATGAGTGGAATTGGAATTTGTCATTAAAATGGATAATTCCCCGAAGGAAAACTAGCAAGACCGCGTTGCTACTATTCACATCCTCTGCAAAACTTAAAACGTTCAGAGAAGTAGGTTGCTGCTTGGTTGTTGTTGTTTAGAATAGAATGGAATAGAATAGAGTAGATCTTTATTGTCACTGTTACAGAAAACAATGAAAATCAGTTTAACACTGTCCGTATAGCAGCATTAGAAATAAAGTATATAAGGCAATATTAACACACCCTAAAAATATATACAACCAAAATATAAGAAATACAAGAATACAATATACAGTGTGGAAACGGTTTGTGGTTAGAGACCACAAACCGTGGTGTGAAGAAAATGGTAACACGCAAATAGCAGAATGAAGGACAAAGCCGATTGAAATGATCGGTGGCTTATACCCCCAGCCTACATCTGGCAAGTCAGACTTTAAAACAAAACAAAAAAAACCCACTAATTAGTGCAAGGAATATATCCTTTTTTCTAAGTGGGCAGCACGTGTGATGCACTGCTGACTGGTGAATATCATTCTGTATACCTACTAGGGCTTTGACTTTAATGTGTTTGTTCCGAGTAATTAATTACAGAAAAAAAAACCCAAAATGCATGTAATCACACCTTTTTCAGTTCCCTAATTTCTGGCACACTGGTAACACTGAAGCACACTCCAGAAATAAGCTGCAGAATCTGTCCTCGTTACAGTTCAACAATGGCTAGTTTAGACATTTAACGAAAGTTTCGCAATGCGTCGGACTTCCGCACCCAACGCAATATTTGCGTAAATGAAACTATTTCATGCAAATGAGCTCTGGGGCGACACACCATACATGTAACTACGACAGTCCTGGTACCAGCAAACAGTGTAGACAGCCCACAATAGACCACTTTTTAAGACATTGAAAGTGCTTAGCAAAAGTCTTGAAAAGTTGAATATAATCGTTATATTTGCACTTTGAGTTTGCAGTAATCTGTAAATGTAGTAGACAGATGAAAAATGCAGATAAATATAAATAAAAACAAACATTTTTGTTGTTTAAGTTCAAGTATATGTCTATTCATCGATTCAGTCATCAATCAAAGTTTATTTGAATTGAAAAACTTTGCTTAATGTGTCAGATATTGCTATTTGACAAAAAATTAGATTAATCATGATTAATTAATTATAAAGCCTGTATTTAATTAGATTAATTTTTTTACCAGTAATACCTACTGACACACTGATACATGATTTGAGCCGACTGTCTCCTTACGACATTGATTATTTAGGAGGACCCCTTGACCTCAGAAGTGTGTCTTCCAGTCGTAAAGTGAAAACTATTCAGTCCATCTTCTGTTTTTTGTGCAACATGTGCTCTGTCATTAGCAGCTCCTGCACATTCAATGCTGTTTTCATGCGGCACCTACTGTCTTTCATAGGCTGTTTAAGCAAACATGTATATTGTTGTGGCAAAAATAGCCTTAGTTTTATTGTGACTTTAGTATTGCATGTTTAATCCAAGTATACATAACTTCACATCTTTGCCAAGGCGATAGTACATCTGCCGTAATTTCGTAACTGTCACACTGGATGAAGAGAAACTTATTGTTGAGGGAGGGAAATACCCAGACCTCCCTGTCCTTCCACCCAGGCACGAAAATATGAACTCTAACAAATTACAGCTGGAGAGGTTAGCTTTGCAGGAGAACAGTCGAGTCAAGTGACACCCAGAAGCTCCTGAATCCAGGGCAGCAGTTCACCTTCAGTTGGTGCTGTATATTATATCCTCAATATACTTTGCTGACCTGCTGACATGCAACATCACAGTGCTTCCATTTTTGCCAGGACATGACTAGAATTCTGTGTGGACATAAAGGAATGTGTGTAGGTTGAATTATTATAAAACCAGCAGCATAGTATACATGCACTTTTATATTTCAGTGTTATTTTTTGTAAATGACCTGCATTTGAAATGGTTTTACATTGTGTTTATTCCTAATTTAAACAGACATCTGATTAAATTCCTGATCTTGTTGTGGGTCCTCAGACATCAAGGTAAGGGCATCTCTTCATTTGCATGTTTTGAAACATTCCCCAGGCTTTAACCGATGATGGGATGCAAACTATAGAGCTCCATTTTCATTGTTTTTTTTCCCCATTGTTTTCTTTCTCTTACTGTCTCAGCCAATTTTTAGATTCTTTATTTCTCCTTCTCTCTCCAGAGCCTCATCTGGATCTCAGATCATCTATATCAAAACAACGAAGAGGTTCTCTGCCTCAATTAGGAAGGAATAATGACTCAGGGGAGCACATAATAGACAGGTTGCTGTTCTGAGTTTGCTGTGAAAACTTTCCACCATTTACATTTGCTCTGCGTGTCTAATGTAATGAAAGACAGCAGCGACTCATTTCAGATGCAGATTTCTGTTTTCCCGACCAATCTCCTCTAAATGACATGCAAGCAGCTGTGTACTTGGAAGATTTAGTTGCTGAACATGCTGGAAGAACATTTGGGCGATGCCAACAGAGCTGTTTTGACACCAAAACAAAATATATTACAATTAAAACCTGAATTTTATTACACTTCTATCAACTATCTGCAGCCTATGTTATCTTTAAAAGTGTCTGATGTGTTGTTCCATTGAAAAATGTAGACAAATACAGGCTTAACATTTTGATATTGCATCAAAATGACTTCATTGTCAAATGTCTCATTTAAAAATTTGTCCAAAAATTTGCATTAGAACCAGCCAGATTCTGTCAAAAAAAAAGAGAGAAAAGAAATCTGCTCTCTTTGGTGCAACTGAAAAACCGTTTGTGACTCAACTACAGTTACCAGTCAGCTGACAAAAATTCTGACACTTTTTGACCGAACTGGGTTGAGCTGCAGGTTGTGTTTATGTTGAACAAATGAGGGACAAGTACCAAATGAAAAATGTAGTAGTAAAATATTTATAGTAAGTGTAGTCACTATTTTTTTCTGTTAGTATTGTAAACACACAGGGAGACTTGGAAAAATGTTGTACATGTCAATTTCAGTAAATGTATATTTTGTAAAATAACTAATCTATGAAATTAAACTCTATAAGAATATTTAATTTTTATGTATTTATTACAGAAGACACTTTTGAGTTATTTCTACTTCTAGCTATTGTTGTGTTGTTTCCATAGAGCTGCAGGACTTTATCTTTCAGCACAAAATAGTGATTGGGGTACAGATTGTTAAGTCAGGTTTTGTGTAACATAACAAGCTACCTTTAACTTTATTCTACACATGTTGTCTTGATTATCGGTGTGAAGTTGGCTGCAACATCTCCGCACTAGTGGCTGAGCAGCATCTCGTCACGGCAGAATTGTGTCCCAGCCAGCCAGCCAGCCGGCCTAGTGACTTTCCATCGCCCTTGAATTTTGGGAGATGCTAGGGAAGCATGGGTCTCCATGGCAACAAGATTATTGCATCACTACTCTCCAGCTGCTGTCGTCAAGCTGGTGTTTGGCCAAGCTCTGCGGCAGCCCGACAGTGACTCCACACACTCATCACACACACACACACACACACACACACACACACACACACACACACACACACACACACACACACACACACACACACACACACACACACACACACACACACACACACACACACACACACACAGACAGTGCTGTGCATGCCAAAACCCTCAGACTGAACTCTTCCAACTACAAGAGCATGACCATATGTTCAAACATATCAGGGTTTTGATAAGAGACACTTACTTCATTTTAGGATTTCCTGTGAGGGGCATATAGTCAAAATCTTTTTTGTTTTATTTGAAACAGCATAATTAGCAAAAGGCAGACAGCCAAACCCCTTAAAAACTCTTGTATTTCTGTATGTTGTCTCACATTTCAAGGAGTCCTAAAGCAACTTCAAATATGTGGTTGTTGCAGCTCCTGAGAGTTTCTTTAAAGATGTCACCCGGGACTCTTGAAAACTGCAATGGTCACGTTTCACAGTTTAACATGCAAGTTAGAATTTTTTTCTTTTTGTTTTTCATTATTTGATGAAAATGAAAATAAATGTTAGTTGCTCACACCTTCTTGAAACAATTGAAAAAAGACATCAGAAAAAATGGAAGGAGAAGAAAGACAGAAAACATGGCATCAGTAATAAATATCTATTTTTAAAATGCACAAATATAGATATATATATTTTTTATATATATTTTGAGTAAATTGTAAGTGTTATCAGCAATACCAGACAATGGTACAAAGGAGGTGCTCATAGCTGCCTTCATCCCAGTTTGGCTTTCGCCTTGGGGAAGGTTAGTTCTTAAAATGTTTGGCACTGTTTAAATGGGGTTAACAGTCTGTGTTAGCCCAGTTTTCAGTCAGCTCGGTCCCTGTGGATGTCTGTGATAGATGGCCATATGAAAGCAACTTACCTACAGCCGGCTGTGATGTGCACACGCAGAAAATGAGGTTGTGATTGCTACAAGAAGGTTCAGAGCATTAGGCTTGTCATTTGTGCTACTTCAACACGGCTGTCTCCGTTTTCTTAACCCCTGTACCTGCCAGCCAGGTTTTTTCTGGTGCAAATGCAAGAAGGCGGAAAAATCCGCCGTGTCCCTCAGCTACATCATTCATCAAGTTGCCATTACTGCTGCAGACAGGACAGTGTATCCCAGCAGGCCTTGTGTACTTCCTGTTTCAACAGAGGTCAAAGTGACCTTACCGCCTGACTGAACTCTCTTCGCTCCGACTTTGGCTCCTCGACCACTGAACATTTAAGTGTGTGCAGCTTGCCGCAGGCTAAGGAGTCTCACTAAGAGACAAGAGTTATGGATGGATGAGAGCGTCAGGTGAGATGTGACTGGAATAAGAGGAGAGAAGAATGAAAAGGAAAGGATCGAGGTGTTGGAGACAACTCCAGGTGGTAGTCTGTGGCTGTGTTTTCATCCAGTGTTTTCACTAGATGAAAATAAGCAGAATCACTATAAGTTTGCAACTATTATCCTCTTGCCCTTGCACTTCCAGGGCTTATGTAATTCAGGTACGTTTTAGAGCAAATCTAAAATAAGAATTATGATGTCAGCAGAGACATCTGCAGAACGGTCATAGGTGGGAATTAAAAATGTATAAATTGTCAGGAGATGGGGCGTAATGCAGCAGAATGAGAGGTGAGGTCCAGGCAGATGTGCCCAGAGCAGAAGAGAAACAGGAGCTGAAGAGAAGGAGGCGAAGATGGAAATAATAAAAAAAAAGATTTAAAAAATAGTTTGTTTATTAAAAATTGCAGGAACTGATATCAAGTGCTGAATCCTGATTTCTATCCAGATTAATGCATTCTCCACTTAATTTTACCTCACCTCAAAGAAGAGATTTTAACAACGCTTTAATATCTGCAGGATCACAGTAATGTATTCAAATACCTTCTTTTTCTGCTTTGATCCCATACAGTCTGAGCCACTATAGAGACTATAAGCCAGAAGTTGGAGGATTACTTTTCCAACCATGCACCAATACCACAGTTACCCACACTTTAATTAGAAACATGTTATTCATGTCAAGGCTGCACATGGACAGCATCTCAAATTTACCAGGGAAAAAAAAAAAAAAAGTTTGGCTGATATATCCAGAAAAAGCTGCAGCCAGGAGATGGATAATGGAGACAGGGCTTTCACTGTGAGAACCTGATAGGATTCTGGAAAGCCTTTTACTTTTTTGTTTAAATGCACCAAAACCACTGAGCTCTTTCTTATGTCTTTTCTTACAATAGTGTCACATGCATATCAATTTTATTGCATGACACATTTCATAATGTAAAAATAATCAGTATTTTTTAAAGTAGCATTGAATTAAATGACTGCAAGTAAAAGGAATCACTCGTATTGATGAACCCAAGGATAATAATCATCTTCTGCAGGAGCTTCTCAGTCATCTAGCAGCATTAAGTAGCCAGCAACCATGAACAAATGCTAATATTGCCTCCTTACAGTTTTTGTTATTTTTGATTTGGAATCCATTTCTCTTTCTTTTCAAGCTTTTACTCTACACCATGACTGGGTATTTGCGCAGTGTCTGGATTTGTGGTGCTTTTCTTCAGTGTTTGTGTTGTTGCTCTTGTATGTGTTTTGCCCCAAGGGTCCACCGCAGTGGTGCTCCAGTGTAATGAATCACAATCCAGCTCTGTGGTATCCAGTTAACCCAGAGTAGCACTGCTCACTTGCTGTAAAGTGAAAAGCACTCCGACCGTGTTTTCCAGCTAATTCATATCATTAGTGCTCGAGTAATGCGGTTGCTACTAAACATTCACATGTGGAATCTCAGTGAAAACAGGATGCAGGTGTTGTAGTACATGATCTTACAAATTAAAAGGATTTTTAAATCAATTTACAACAATTGAGTCTTGACTGAAGCATAGCCATGGAGCAATCTATGCTTAATGAAAGCCAGAAAATATTACATTTATTGTATTTTTTGCTACATAATTCTGTAAGTATTGAAGCCCTGGCTGTAAATAGGTAATTAGGACCAATGTTTATATACTGGGTTTGAGAAATGTGACATTCTGATGTTGCACATCCAGTTTTCCTGTCTGTGGCCTTAGTTTCACCCTAAAAAACAGTTCACACTTCCCCAGACCTGCAACATTGAAGGAATGTTAACTATGGAGCAAGGCGACCATTATCCAATTAATGAAATGTTGCCTGTTTGACATCAATTTACAAAGACATTGATCTTAACATGGATAAATGAGCAGTGATGTCAGCATCCGGAATGACTGGGCACATCTTCAGAGTTAAGGTTGCTAAATTAATGTATTGTATTAATTAGCATTTAACTGCAGTGTTTATTTTTGTGAGACCAAGGAAGGTCAGATAACCACTGTGAAACTGTGTGAATTAGGAGTCAAATTGTTCAAACCTGTGACCATTCTATTAATTTCAACTAGCACAATTTTCCATTTGACACAGAATCATTATTTCAACTTTCACACGAAAATGTAAAATTCCCTTTCAGTGAAATCATGTGGGTGACATCAGAATGAATGAAAAACACTAGAAGTTGCAATACAGTTCTTTCAGGTTTTGTCTATGTATATTGAAGTTCCCCAGTGAAGCAGGATCTGATGTGTCCAGATTTATATTTAGTTTGAAAAATGTCATCTTCAGATAATGACATGACAAAAGCGACTGTAAGCCCCTGCCTTGTACATCTTTTTTCATCTTCCCAGAACTCTCCTCTGTGCTTTCTATGTATGGCTCAGCTGTTGTCACTCATTAATTAGTCAGGTCTGACTTTGCAGAATTGCCTGACCCCAGTTTCCTGCAGAGCTACCTGGATGCTTGGATGGTTCGTTAATTTACCCTTGTGGGGCTAAACCACCATGAAAGTGCTTATCGTGAATTCTTGCTCCAATTGCCCAAGACTGTTGTGTTGTTCAGTACCTGATTAAGCAGCGACATTATTCTCATCCAAGGGCATCATTTCCACTGGGGATGGAGCATCAGGCATGTCCCACTCAAAATGCTAATTTTCTCCCTCCACTTTTGCAAGTTTGAATTTAATTTCCTCCCTGAAATCTCTCCAAACAAAACATATATTTAATTATTCATCTAGGTGTTTTCAGTTTTTACCTTGTGGTCACAAAAAAAGCACTTTTGTGCATTAGTTAGTGTTAATGGAACTACTTTTCAGATGTCAGGACACATTCAGACTGCCTAATCATCTGAATGGAAAAATATGTGTGCACTTTATACACCCTGAGAAAAAGACTTGCAAACAGTGCTGAGGAATGAAAAACCTCAGGTTTACGTAAAATTAATGCAATGTGTGCTTGGATTTGCAGTTTAACAAGTATAAACACAGACATCAGAAATGAACGTGACAAAGCACTAAAGGACAGGGTCTGGTTTATACAAGTACAACAATATTAAAGGAATAACATTTCACTAAATACTGTTGTTTGCAGAGGTGTCATGCCCCTTCAGCTTCAGGGGCATTGGTTGGCTATAGAAATTGTCAAATTCTGTTTTCATGGTGCATTGTATCAGCTATATATATATATATATATGTTTGTATTTGTATTCAGGTCTCACTGGTAAACCCAGACAGAGCTCTTCCATTTAAGTTATTTGGTTTCTTCCAGCAGGAGAGCGATGTTGAGAATGTGGTTAATCAGCAGCTCTGTCTAGTAATCTCCTCATTGATTGGTCTATGCAGCGTACAACAGAGGATTCTTTACAACACTAAAAGATCCTGATTTTACGCATGACCTGGCCTTGCTGTCACGCACTTGTCTACACATGCAGGAGGAAACAAATCGTTTCAGCAGTTTTGCTCAGAAAGTAGTACTGAATCAACTAAACCAAAACAAAGGCAAGATGAAGCGATGGAGAAATTTCAACAAAACAAGGACTGTCTTCTGCAGCATGAATGTTGTCTGGAAGTTACCACAGCGCAGCACGCACACCGACCTGAGGTGATAGCAGAGGTGTGTTCTGTCAACATTACTGCATGGTTAGGATGCTGGAAGGTGGTGGACAAAGATCTCAAGGTCAAACTTTAACACCAAAACAGTCGGACGAATCCTGGGCATCTACTGGCATCATTTTGATGGAGAGACAATGGAGTTGGTTTGGCTGCATCATCAGAAGTGAGCCTAGCTCCATCACAGAGACAGGTCTACTTTGGACACTGGTGCACAAGCTGTGAAGGCAGAGCTGAAAACCCTCAAACACAGCCAGACACCGCTGAAAAAATGTAACGAGACAAATGGAGGCGAGCCTTTGCCACGGCTCTACATGCCAGTCTGCATTCTGAGCATTAATAATTATAAAAAATGTTGTCTAGCTGACCTTTTGTTACCCTTGAGAGAAAAGCCTCTTGACTTTCATATTTTTAATCTTGCTATTAAATGCATTAGTGTAGGTCCGCTTAGGCTTTCTCTCTTACATCCAGATCAATGATGAATACTGAGGAAACAAATAAACTGACTCATCTGTATATCTAATATGATTTGCAAGGCACTGTTTAAACTTTCATAACAATTCTACAGGCTTATAAGAACTGAACATATGATGCCTCTTGTTGCCTCAGTTTTTAGGTGGGTGGTACGTGTCATATAGCCTCAATATGAATACAAGGTTCTCAGCAGAACATTGCATTTTAAGTAGATGGTCAGTGTCAGTCACTTCACCTGTCAGTGGTTTTAATGTTGTGGCTGATCAGTGTATGTGTCTTTGATGGACATGTGGGAGTCAGGAACTGGTTGGCCTCTAAGCAGAGCACGGAGATTAGAAACATGGAAATAGCTAGTCCAAAATAGCAAAGTTAACCTACCAGCTCAAACAATATTCTAGTCAATATACCAGAGTTGGAAAAATTGATTCAAGTCCATTGATTAAACCCCTGAAAACCACACAATGACATTTTTTTTTTTTACATTAAAATTATCCCTTCCTGTCTTAAAATGGCTTTGATGTAACTAGACACTGTTGCTTCTACTAGAATGTGCAGATCTATGAAGTCCCTGCCTGTTTTATCAAGACTGGGAAAAAAAAACGTTTACACTATACAGTCACAAGTTGTAATACTGGAGCAATTCAGCCATACATGCTCAGTCTAGAAACCCATACTGAAAATGAACATTCATACAGAAACCCCACAAGTTGACAGGATTCGTGCCTTATGTTTGTCAGTGTTAAACTGCAGAAGTATATATCCACGTATTTGAGACTGTCATCACTGCACTTTCAAAGTGAGACTGCTCAGCCATGCTGTTGACTGCTTACTTCCTCCATGATATGTCTTCTAGCATACAAAAACACCATATAGACCTTCTGGACATGCAAGGTAAAAAAAGAAAAAAAAAATCACCAAAAAGGGGCCTTTATTTTGTAGACCGGTTTTCTTAACCAACAATAAATGAGGTTGGTTTGTTTTTTTAAGCAATGGTGACAGTTTATGCATGACCAAGGCACTCTGTAGTATGTTTTCAGTGTATCAGAACAATTTGTACGTCAGTTGTACTATCTCTCCTGTGCACAGCCAACCAGACTAACATCATTTGGAATGCATCTAAAAGCCAATTACCAACTCGGGATCAATAATTGCTCTGTTCTTTAGAGAGAGCAGAGTCTGGTAATGATACGAAGGCCTCAAAACCCAATTTTCTCTCAATTAATCTGAGTTTGGTTGAACAGTCAGACTCCCAGTACGGTGGGCTGTTTCACCCAAAACATCACATCATTTGTTCATTTGACGTTTTTTCAATATTGTAGTAGTGGAGCACTGATGGATGTTTAGCATCCATGACTATTGCTAAGAAACTCTCAATCTCTGCCTTAAAAACCTCACAGAATATTTGAGAACATTCAATTTACAGGACACGCGTGGTGGCAACGTGTGTCTGCATACATTAACCGCTCTCCTTCAGATGAAACGGTAAAACTCATGAAGACATTGATGATATGGACATTTGGCTCAAGCGGCTCTTTTTATGTGTCAGTCATCCTCCCTAATGCAGTGCATGCAGAGAAATGAGGCCTGTTATGTTAGAGGGTTGATAACACATGATGGTAGAGAGCTCAGCAGCCAGCCGCCATTTAAGGCTTCCTTCCTCTCCTCCTCAGTGCACAGCTAGAGTGACACTATTGTAAGGAGTACTGGAGCTTTTAATTGGAAGACTTGCAGGCTACTGGTACCTGTCCTAATTTAAACATGGTCTCAATGGGATTTTCACTCTTACTCCTTAGCTGGGTTCTCAGAGTACAATAGAGGTGGGAGAAATGACTTTTTCTTTGGACACACTTCATTTGATTTAGTTCATCGCAAGTATTAATTCTGATTCCTTCAGTGGTCACTGCACAGGTTGGCTTTACTGCACTAGAAGATGGTATTTCTCAGTCACCACTGAGGTATGAGTTTCTAGTCTAGTCAGAGTGAGAGGCAGTCCATATGAGTGTCTCATTTGCCCACTGTCTTAATAAAGTGGGTCACTCCCTCGACTCTGTTACATCTTAACTGAGCATATCATACACTCTTGTTAACTGGTTGGTTATAGTAGTGTGTGCTCAGTGCAAGGTTTCGATTCTAGCCAGTCAAATGCTCGAACGCAGACAAGGAAATTGGTTTAATCTTCAAATCATTACTGTACATGTTTAGTGCCTGTGACAGATAAGTGAAGCAAATGCCTGTAAATATAAATATACAGTTATGCACCAATCAGCTACAACAGTACAACTGACTTTTTAACTGCATAGTGATCATCTTGTAACAATGCAGTGTTTGCTTTAAAACCTTGAGTCCATCTGTTTAGTAGGTGAGGACAGCTGAGATAGTCAGCAGAGTCTTCCATCTGTCCACGACCTCTTCCAGAGTCGATGCCGGAACAGAGCCCTGAAGATTGCCAGGGACTTTCTAAACTCTATGAACTGCTGCCGTCAGGCAAAAACTGCTGCTACGGGATTAAAACCAGAGCCTTCAGTCTTCTTAACAGATTCCTTCAACATGTAGTGAGGCTGTTGAGCAGGTGACCTGGTAGCTGCACTATTTCTGCACTTTATTTTATCCACACTGTCCCTCGTTAAGTTGGTCACTTTGACACATACTTAAGCAACATAGTACATGTTTCTTAGCACTCTGGGTACTGTTGTATTGTACTTTGGCATTTTTTTGTATTTTCTTGTTCTCTTTTTGCACTGTGTACTTGGAGAATGTAGTTTTCTGTTGCACAAGGAGATCCCTTGGAAACTCAAATTTGTTTTGCCTGCTGTGGCAAAATGACAATAAAATGTGATTTTGCAAGACACAAAAACTTCTCAGGAACAACATCAGGAACGTGCCCAAGTCATTGACCAGGCCTCCAAAACTCATCAGATCTCAATTCAATCAAGTAGCTATAGGATGCACTGGAACATGTCTGATCCCTTGAGACGCCACTCTACAACCCCACAGAACCCAATGGATCCGTTGCCTATGTCCCGGTTCCAGACACCACAGGACATCTCTAGAAGTTCTATGGGTCAGGGCTGTTTTTGCAGTTCTTTTTTTCTATACTAAAATGGCAAGAGAAGTAGGGTAATAATGAGGCACTAAATGAGATGCTTAGGGGGCTAACATTAATTCTATGCTACATATACGGCTGTAAACTGCTCTCATTAATGGCAGTGCAGCTATCATTAGCTGTCTGCTCATCATTTCAAGGAAGATCATTTTTTGGTTGCTAAGGTGCATTGGCAACAGGCTGTAAACACCGTAGTCATCTAATGAAGTTCATATAATGAACTTGTCAGTGAACAGTTGTCTATGTAAACATCCAGCAGGTGCAAAACATTAGCATTTATTTGGAGTCATGTTTCTGTCCACCTTATGAATATATAATATAATATTCACTGTGTTGTAGCTCTATTTTGGGCTCTACCAAGTCCTGAGAGAAATATCTGCCTCCTTAGCTACTAAATGCTCCATTACGTCCACGAGGTTCCTTTGTCTGTTTGGTACTGAGAGGATATTGTATGTTAAATGATAAAAGTAGTGAGGCCAACAGTAAAGGAGGTGGCCAATGGGTGCTATTTTAGGGCTTGGTGATAACTCAGGTGAACAACTTATGACCATTTTCTTATTATTGTGGATTTTATTTAATTTTTATATTGTCAAAATAAAATGCTTAAATGTGCAAAAGCATTTCGGTTCCCACCTTGAAGGGGTAAAAAAAAAAACTGTTGTAGAAAAAAAAATTTGTCTGATACTTTTACCTCCTTGGTGATCTAAAAATAAATAAAATTATTCTTCTGTTGAAATGTACATCAATTATTTAAAAAAAAAAAAAAACATCACAAGTAGACATTGGTCTACAAGCCAAAATAATTAGGAATCATTGTAAAAACCCACAGATGGCATGTCACAAATCTAGTGCATGTGTAATACATTGGCAGATCCTATTAATTTGTCTGTGTCTCTCAAATCTCCCTCGAACTGTATTGTTTGGGCTCCTTTATCTCTTTACCTCAGTAAAAACAGATCCTCAGGGGACTGGACTGCTCACTCTCCTGTTGTATTAGAGGCTGGTTTGGCAGAGGTTTCCTGCACTGTGCTGCCTGCCATGTTAGCTGTGCCTACAATGCCCCACTAGAGGAAGCTGGCAATGGCTGCATGGTTTAGCTGGGCATGTGCCCTCAGAAGAGGCCGAGCTCGCACTGGGGCAGCGGGCAGCGCCCCGTGAAATGAGCCAGCTTAGGCCTGTATCTAATTGTGTCTTTAAATGAAAGATGGAGTTCAGCCTGATATGCAGCTACTTCAGACTGACCTCCTGTAGCGTTACAAGGTTAGGGACTCAGCTACAGCAACAGGAAGGCATGAAACAACATAAATCATCAAACAGGCAGAAAACCTTCAGTAAAATGCGCCTGATGTGAAGGCATCCCCTCCTTGACCCGTCTGTCTTGTTGGACATTATGTCAGGCCCAGACATAAACTATCTGAATAACGGCTCAACCTTTTTTCCTTTCCGACAGTCTGGTTTGTGTGTGACGAGTGTGCTGTTGAGCTCAGAGCAGTGTGACAGGAATAAGAACTGGTCCTGATTGTCCTCTCAGGGGCTCAGCGAATCTCTGCAGCTCTGCAGCTAATTGTCTCCGTCGCCGTGCGTCGGCATTATGAATGCTACAGTAATGCTGTTCCTGTCACAGGCTGCTGTTTGCCTCTGGCAGGAATGGAGCAGGGGCTGTCTCACCTGTGAAGATTTGAACAGCAGGTAATATAATAAAAATAATTACTTTTAAGAATTGAAGCATTAACTTTCACCTCAGGTATTTTCGTTAAGTTCTATACAATGAAAAAATGTTCCTCCCAATAACTTCCAGTATATGCCCAACTTGTAGGGCTTTTTAGTGTGTGCTCATTTGCATCTGTATGCTTTTATACATGTGTTTTTGTCTTTGTTTCAGAGCACACATGAACACATAGTGTGTGTGTGTACATCCCAGTCCCAGAAGCCTCTCCAGCTCTACTGTCATTAAAGAGCCCATATTATGCTTTTTGGGGATTTGCTTCTCCTTTAATATGTTAAAGCTTTTTGTGCAATGTGACGTCCACACAAAAACAATTTGTTTCTCTTCCACAGACAGCAATGATCCTTACCGGCTTGAAACACCTCATTTGACATCCAGGCTTTTCTTCCATCACCTCTCTACATCACCATTAACACAACTGCCTAACGCCTACCTCTCACCTTGTTTGGCAGAGTGAGGATTCTCTCCTCAAACCACCATTGTTTTCTCACCAAAACTGCTTCTGCTAGGGCTACATATCTCTGTCTATACTCACACAGCATCTATAGATCAGGGGTTATGGTATGTAACTAACGTTGCCATGCTTCAGTTGGACCGGCTGACCAATCAGAGCAGACTAAGCTTTTTAGGAGATGGACTTGAAGGGACAGAAGCTAAAAGGGAGCATTTCAGGCAGAGGGTTTGAAGAGGTGCTGCAATAATAGTGAAGCAATAAAGATTTTTCAGTAGAGCCAAAACAAAATTCTAAAACTTTAAATAGGCACAATATGGGCTTTTTAATGTGAGTAGTTTTATTGTTCTTATTCTGGCACCCTGGTCCGACCCCACATGCTTGGTGACAAGAATAATCGATCTCAGACATCTTGAAGTGTAGTTAGATTTTTTTTTACTAAAAGAGACTCTTTTTTTTTTTTTTTTTTTTTTTTACCATAAAGTAGAATTTAAAGTCCGTCTCTGGTCATTCATTAAATTAAAAAAAAAATCTCTCTGTTTCAGAGTTACAGATGTAAAAGTTTCACTCCATGAAATTAAACCTTCCTGTCTTGAAATGGCTTAGATATAATTCGACACTGTTGCTACGTACAATTTTTTGATCTATGAAGTCCACTCGTCTCTTCCCACACACTGGTGCTCGCTCTGGCTGGAGCTCACGAGTTCAAGTACGACTCTGCTCCAACACCATAAAACTACTATGCAATATAATGGCAAAACTCTAAAGGAGAATAATTATCTAGACAGTCTCACCCTAGAAGTTGACAGGATCGGTTCCTGAAGCTTGTCTTGTATGAAACCCCACAAGTCTAAATCTATGGTTTGGAGACAGTCATCTGTGCACTGCAGTTTCAAAGCGGAAATGTTCACATATTGGACTGACTGCTTATTTTGTTTATGATATGTCTTCCAGAATATTAAAAAAAACACCACATAGACACATTAAGAAGATGCAAAGCGTGATTTTTATTGGAGGGGATCTTTAAGATGAGAAACGCTAGAAGGTTCAACAATCTCTCAAACAAATTTCCCCATACAGCATGAGGTTTAGCAAAAAGTGATGTTGAATTTTTCACTGGCTGGACATGCTGTCGGTTCACTACAGCAGATGAGCGATCAGCACGAGTATCAGTTGAGGTGAGAGTATGCATGCGCCTCTTATGCACATATCTCTGTGCTAGAGATACATTACCGTACGTTTGAATTGATCTCCTTCTACTCTTGTTGCATTTACCTAAAAGGCAAAAAAAAAAAAAGCACTTTCTTTTAGCATGACTTCTTTTTTTTTCAGTCCTTCACTTTAAGGATTAAATGCAATCATCCTTTGCATAACTGACAGGTGCAATACTGTAGGCTGGCTTTTTGTAATTTGTCTGTGCATTGCCTTGAGTCAGCTGAACACCACTGAATGTGTCTCAATGTGTTTATTTCTGCCTGGCACACTTGCTGTGTTGCAGCTGAGATGCATTTTGATAACTCAGCAAAATCCATTTTCTGGCTTCCTTTGCAACCCTCTTGATATTTGCTGGCCACTGTGATTGTGTACGCTGCCAGCAAACACTGTATCTTTGAAGCTGTTGTTTACATGGACACCAGTGCTGCTCCCAGTGCGCCGTCAATGACAGAGGGCTGCCATGACGGGGTGATTAGTCAACAGTTTAGGTTAAAAAAAAGATGGAAAACTGAGGCTTCTTCTATCCCAGAGACTAAAAAGCAAACAATGGAAATAATGGATTAAAATAACCTGATATTATTGAAATATTGTCACTATGGAAGCAAAACATTGTAAAGGAATAGTCTGACATTTTGGGAAATACATGTAGTGGCTTTCTTTTTGCGATACACATGAGAGATAGTAATACTTGTATGTCTGTATGTAAATAATAAGCTGGAACCAGGAGTTGCAAGCTTAATTTAACATGGAGGCAAAATAAATGGATAAATAAACAGAGAGAGGATGAGTCTGTCTCTGCACAAAGTTTGAAAATTGGTATAAAATGTTAACACGATGAGTTTTTTCTTCAAATGTAGCAACATGTAGCTTTTCATGCAGTATTTAACCAGTCTGGTACTGTGCATCTCCTTTCTGTACGGAAAGATAAAACGTTTTAAAAATTGGTATCGCGTTATTCTATATTGCACCCTGGAGACATTTCAAGAGCAGATTTACTTACTGTGAGCTCGCATCTGTAAAAGGTTCTTTGAAAAAAAAAAGCAAGTAAGTTTCCAAACTCGTGCTAATTTTCTACTTTTGCAGGGCAGACGTAGTGAGTACTCTTCCAGCAGTCTGAACATAGTGACATCATGCGACTGGACTTTCATGTAGTTAGATGAGTTGGTTTGCAGTAACTCATGTCATCAGATATTTGATTGTGATGCTGGAGATTTAATGTGACAGAGCTGGAGGATGATTAGAGCGCCAGTGAAAGGCAAGGAAAGACCCCTGAACTCATGTCAGGGCACTGGTGCAAATCTGGAAGATGAATGTGCTTGTTTTCTCAGTTCAAGTGACTCAATGTTGATGTTCTACTTCAAAAAAGTAGCTGCATCTGTGTCTGCACCTGCTAACACTTAGACACTATGGACTTTAATGTGATGGGTTCCCCAGAGCTGCACTGGAGGATGTAATTGTACCATGAGGTGCTGCATGAAAGACAGCCGGCTGCGTCTATGTCGGGGTGATCTGATGTTGCAGGAAAGCTTAAAAATGATGCTGCTTTCTCTCCAAAGTAAATAAAATGTTTTTTTTCTCTAGTCTTGTGTAGAACAAAAATATGCTTCTCCTTCCTCCAGTGCTCTGTAGGCACTGACTGCGCTGTCTGTGTTCATGCCTCAGTCTGGCTTTGCTTTGATCACAAGACACTTTTTCTTCTTCTTGACATTTGTGGGCTTCTCTTTTAACATTATTACAGCTGTAACAGCCTCAGATGACATTGAATAGATGGGATACATAGCCATTTTAACTTGTTATGTTTGAGACAACAGATCCAAAGCACCACGTACTGACCAATCAGTTCTCTTGGAAAATGGCAGCACCATTTGTAGACGATCTCCTGGAGCTCAGGCCATAGATTTTGAGAGGGTCTCTAAGGAAGGATACCATCTAAACTCTTTTCAGTCCCAGTGGTGGAACTCCTGTCGTCCTTTATTTATTAGTTTTTGTTTTTTTTTTTTTTTTTTGGTGAGCTGGAAAAAAATGTCAAACCAATTGCTGTATGTTCCTTTGTATAGCAATAATCAGGATACAGAGACTGATTAACAATTTGCAGTAAACCCACATACTGGTTTGAATGATGTTTGTATATTTGTTTATTATTTGCTCTCTCAAGACCATTTAACACCAACAAGGTTGCAGCTGAAAGAATAAGGCCTAAATGAGCCAGAAGAACAGGCTACGTCTAAGCAACATCATTAATGCAATACATAATTGTAATTATAGTCAGATCTATGCATACTGTAATGATAGGGCAGTAGTATTAATCAGTCTATCAATGTATACATTCACACAGTCTGCATTTTCCAGCTTTCCTTCCTTCCTGTTTTAGCTGCAGTAGTTTTGTTGCTTTCAGCCCGTATTATATATCTTTTTTAATTCCTTGTATTTGTCTAAGATCACAGTTTGTGCTTTTTGTGCTATTTGTGGCTCTAGACTGTTTGCAATTTTTTATTTGTTTTGCCAACTCCAGTCCTTTTATGTGAATGCACTCATATTAGAAATGCAGGGTTAACTTAGTTTGGTTTAGTGAAACCAGATAATGAAAAGATGTATATGCTGACCTTGCTTCATAGCACAGGCCCCTGGGTATGATAGTGTTGTGTGTTGTTCAAATGAACAAAGATAGAAATAAAAGTTGGTACTTTGTAAGAATAAAGTACAGATTTTAACCTAAAATAGATCTTTTGACCAACTCTAAAAGACGAGTTGAAAAGGTTATACTTTCAGTGATGCCCGTCAGCAGTCGGAGCAGACTTCAGAAACGAAGAGGTTGGAGAAGAGGATAGCAGCTCAACAGGAGGAAAGCTCAGCTTTGATAGTGCTTCTTTATCCTGCAGGCACCTGCTTGAACATGGGAGCTTTCTTGTTCAAGACCTCGTGCCCTTTTGTCTGAGCTGATTGTAAGTTTTGGAACAAAGTTTCTGAAAAGCTCAACTGTTTTTCCTGCCCAGTTAAGGGCTACTGCTGCAGTAACCACATTTCAATCAGAAGAACAACTTCCCTTAAATACTCTGAAGTTGTAAAGAGAATTTCCATGACTGTCAACTTCTCTCACCATCAGATGCCATTTCATCATTTCTGCTGTTTCCATTGAACAGACAGATCCCTCAATGCACTCTCTGTGCCGATTATCATGCCGTTTTTAGAATTTAAAGCCCCTCTTTGCTCCTCTGCCATAAGCCCTTCAGTGACACTGTATGTATTTGTGCCTCATAAAAATTATTTCTTCAAAGGGTGTAATTGCCGAAACCTGCTTTCTATTGGCTCAGTCATGCAATTAAACTGACATTCATCTTTCACACTTATTTTTCATGTCACAGACATCACTGCAGCGCAATGGAATTTTCGCAGCCATGAAATGCACTTTCAGTGTTTTTGTGTCCTGTGACAGGAGCCTGATGGAAGGTGGCAGGAAAAGTGCAACAAGAAGGCAGTTTGGTGCAACCAGATTGGCACAAGGTGAAATATAAACAGGTCCTTGGCATTGCATCATATTTGTATGGCTCCACCAACCAGTCAACTTACAGTTCAAGTCCTTGAATGTACTAACCTGATCTTTAGCCCTTTGGACAGAATTATCATCACTTCCTCATTTTTATCTCCAGCCTCTGCAGTTGTTGAATCAGATGCATTAAAATGCCAAAGGACCAAGCTTGATTTCCGTACAATGGAATTCACTTGACAACTTAATGATTATACAAGTATGCAAACTACGAGTCTATTTAGTTATTTTTGACTGAAAGTGTCAAATTTCAATTTAATTTGGTATTCCTATACCTTCACTAAACCAGCTGGCTAATGTAACAACATCTATTTGAAAAGGAAAACTGACTACATTAGGGAGATATGGTAATGGGCTTTTCAGTGATTTAAAGGTGCAGTAAGAGATCGTAAGCTAATACAGTTTTGTTTAATTCAGCAAATATCTGTCCTCTGTGTGCTTTGATAAAAATATCTAAACCAATCCACACAACAACAACAATAAACATCAAAACATATAGAAAAAAATACAGTGCTGCGAACAATGTATTTTCTCCCCATACAGAAATCTTCTATTTTTGATAATTTGTCACACTTAAATGTTTCAGATCATCAAGATAATATTTATATTTATTGAATTTTATATAGAGATAACCCACAAAACACAAAACAGTGTTTTTAAATTATGGTTTACCATTTTTGCTTCAACCACTGAATCTGGACTCAAAAGGTAATGATAGGTGATCAAATCTACTGATTTACAGTATGTTCCCCTATGCATTGTGAATTACCTTCATTATCTCTGTGCACATGGCCCTTTTTAAGAACTGTACTGGTAAATAAAGTTCTCTTATTTAGTGTAATCTGAAAATTTTCTCAAAATAAAATCTTTACATAAACAGTTTATGATTAAGTGGCCCTGTCATTGTATACTTATAGGGTCAGTTGATCAACAGAGAGGTCCAATAATTTGTATACTAATCAGGTAAATAAACACTGGCAGTTTATTCAGAAATGGTACTAAATAACTTGTGAGTCCATCTTGAGTAAAAAGCAGGAGAAAGGTAAGAATCTGAAGATGCTTGTGCAGGTTGGAATGAAGATAGTATTTTATATACAACATTTATTTTGTATTTGTTCACTTTGTTCAGAACAGAGAGCTTTCATGAACCTGTTATTCTCTATGTTGGATGACAGACTTTCATATATTTTGATACAAGCGTCCATGATGTTCAGAACCTTGTATTAAGAAATGCACTAAGCTGGGTTTTCACAACTGTGGGTATGCTGTGCTAAAGGTCCCCTGTGGGCGGTTAATAATTGCTCATGTGCTGTGGTTATATGGATGAGATGAATACAATGGGGGGCTGTGCATACCCGCAGGTTACAACACAAGAAAATACAATGGCAGAGCTCTAAATTCAGAATGTTCTCATACAAAGCAATCTGAATCAGTGTAAAAGAAAAAGAAAGAGTTGAGTTTGTTAATAGCAGAAGCTTCCACATACAACTGTACTATGCAAAGACAAACAGGATTTAAGTCTGTATTTAAAAGCACGAGTACACTGTTGTTTAAAACTACTGCTAATGAAAATATCATCTGTTTCTGTGATTTCTAATGTAAACAAAAAGTGTGCTAATAGATGGTTTATCAGCAAGGTTGCTATTTTCTCTGTGGGTGATGCTAGAATGGTAATTATACTGTTAAAAGAGTATTGCTCTCAGCAGGCATTTAGATCTCTCTTGAGAATGAGGCCCTGTGTCTCAATGAGATTACCTGTATAAATAAAGGTTACATTTTTAAAAAAAGTCTGTTTATAAACAATGGAAATAATCTGTGTATATAGATCCGAAGAAATGAGTTGTCGAGGATGTTCAAATTCAGGTGATGCTTTAGGTCCATGGTGATCAATATGTTGTTAATTACTTCTCCTAAAGATTGTTTAACATGAGAATATGGCAGTAAATGAATTTAAACAAACAACAGCATGGAAAGCACTGTTCAGTATACATACACAGTATACTGTACAGTGTTTTAGAATAAGGCTTGTTTGAAACAGGCTGTTTTCCTCGGGGCATTTGGCTTCGTTCCTGCAATTCACATGATCCCAAATATATGCAGAGGTCAGATACATGTACATACATCTGGGGCTCATAGCACACACACATACAAGCGTTCTATCATCTTTGCAGCCAATATGATTCACACAGTTTGTCTTTTTGTAGTAACAAGTGTGAGTTCAAGACTTGTTCCACAGATAATGCATCATTCTTTCAGCTGGTGTTGAGGGTTCTGCCCTCACTGGCCTTTTTCTCATCACATCTGCCCACACAGATGACCATAAATGTGAAGGGTATGGCTCAGACAACTCAGAGTGTTTCATTCAGAACTGCCTGAGAAAGTTGCATCCTCGCCTACCACTCTCTTTTTCAGCTATAGGATCCTGGATGTTAAACTCAGCCGTGATTTACTGAGTCCCTTCTTCTCTTCTTATATGAAGTAGGACTGGTTTGGTTTTTCTCAGGTTTCTCTTCTTGCCACAGTGGTTTGTCCAGCTGCCTTTATCAGCACATCAGTACAAGAAGGAAGCAGTTTGCTGCAGCTCTGACTCAGTTTTCCATTCATGAAACCACTCTGGCAGCCTCCTGAGTGTTCTGACATCACACCCATGGTCACATTGTCCCCAGAGGAAATAAACCAATTCATTCACTGCACGAGTGTGCTCATGGTGCATTCTGGGGAGTATGAGGAAAGATAATGAAAAATCTTTTGTGTGGAGGATACATTGGCACGACATTGTCTGTCTGTCTGTCTGTGTGTGTGTGTGCACACCATCTGGCACTCTTGATGAAAGAATATAATGGTAAACCATGCGCATGTGCCTGCATGTGTGAGCATGGTTTAGGACAGCTGATCCGAAGCACCGGTGTGTGTGTGTGTGTGTGTGTGTGTGTGTGTGTGTGTGTGTGTGTGTGTGTGTGTGTGTGTGTGTGTGTGTGTGTGTGTGTGTGTGTGTGAGCTCATGTCCTTCTGAATCCTTGTCTGGATGCAAGCACAGCAGATGCAGGGCGCCTCCTTCCATCATGGGCCGTGATCACTAACACATTTGACCTGCTGACTGCTCGGTCAGGGCAACAGTATCGGCTGTTAGCACTTTTTACAGAACAAACCGATGTCTATGGTGTCAGAGCTCAAGGCTTTTTGTTACAGTCCTGCCCTTAGGCACTACATAGAGTGAAGCCAAGGTCTTTCCTGGAAGAAGTAGTTGTGATTTTACAAAACATAAAGGTATATCTTGAGGATTTTATTAAATCTTTGAGCAGCATCCTGATCTGTTTTTATTTTTGTGTGCCAAGTAGGTGATTTGTTCATTTAAACAGGAATGATGGTCCAATGGGAGCATGATGCTGCTCCTACTGCATCAGCCAACACTCATAAACCTGCTAAAGGACTTTGTTGCAGGACGGCTCAACCATAACGGTAACATTTGTTCCCAAGAGACAGGAAGAGAGATTCACATTCCCCCGAACCCGCTTCTGTATGGCTAATTATATTAGGACTTATCATAAAGGTCTATTCTAAATCATAATTGTGATTATAATTTCATTTTAATATCACTGCTATTAGACTAAACACATATTTTGCTCGGGCCTATTCTTTCACTGGATGTGAACTTTAACCATTTAAATGGTGTATATTTTTCCAAACAAACTGTAGTTTTGATGGTAATACGTTTTACCTCAGTCTGTGGTACTGTAGCTGCTGAGTGCGTTAACTGCAGGTTATTTTACACTCTGAGGTTGAACATCTGATGTAAAACCTATAATAGCTGAAATGTCTCTTCTAAGTAGAGGCTTGGCCTGGGAAATAATTTTAGCGACAGCAGCTGCTACTGAATGGTCATGGAAATATTAATGAAACGTTATTAGAGTTGCCACAATTAGTCTGCATAATCAACAAAATCAATGCTGAAAATGCAGCGATAGCAACATGTTTTATCAGTGCATTTTTTTTCCAACAATGGAATGAGTATGAAATAGCGACTGAAATGTGTCTCATTAAGAGTAGGCCTACATGTTAAGCAGTAATCACTGTAGAGCCATTCCTAAGCTGCTGCTTTGCACTGCTAAACTACTGATTTTCCAGCCACAGCGTCAACAGACAGACTCACCATACACGACGGCTGAACTGAAAATTGAGCCATATTTTCAAAGAATCTGAAGCTACTGCCAAAGTCTCAAATGACTACACAATAAAAAGGAAATCCATTGCTTTAGCTGCTCCGTGATTGGAAATTTTCCTCTGTGTTAATGTCTCATTTTGTCATATACAAGGAGAGGTTTCTCACTTTGTTGAGGCATACAATAGGAGTTTTGGGAGTTGCACTACTGACTATTTTATTTTTTTACATTTTAGTTTCCATTTTCTTTTGCACTGTAACATGTAAATCTTTACATACATTTCATGCTGTTCTTCTTAATGCAGTGAAAGTCTGTCAAAATATAACAAACTAAAATGAATGGCCATTTTGCTTTTTTGGAGGAAAATTAATTGTTCAGATTAATCGACTAATCAATAACATAACTGACAAATCAATGTCCTACATGTTATAAGAATATTACAGGCGTCATGACTTTGATGTCTACCTATGACTTTAATCATGAAGGTGACACTGTTCTATAGAGTGTAGTTTATAGAACATTTCAGATTCAAGAAAAAACTTGCAGAAGAGCAGGACTGAGAGAAAAGGGCACAACTGCAAATCTGTTTGCTGCTTCAGCACAGACAGTCCAATGGATTTATCACACACGCAGCTACTGATATTTCAGAATCTATAGTCGAGGCCACAGTTCTAACTTGCACAGACCTAAAGATAAAGCATCAGTGATTCAGGCAGGACAAACATATTCAAAGAAACAGACCAGGAGGGTCCTCTGCTCCTGCACTCTCTCTCCTACCAGAGGATGGAGAGATGTACCACATCTGATTTGTAGCTGAAAACTTTTGTTTGCATATCTTTCACAAACTGTATTGCTGTCCTGGTCTCTCATTAATTCAAACACAACCTCATCTTGAGAATCTTATCGTTTACCCTTTCACGGTAAGGAAATAACCACTCAGCCGAGTAATAACATCTGCATATTAACAGCGCTCCTTCAGTTATTCTCTTAGATGAATTGCCATTATAGAGCTTACTAAGCTGAGTAATTGTTGGGTAAAGTGACTTCTGGGCATTTACTGCAGGTAGCTGAGCCACTTATTTCCACCACTTTATGAATGAAACAACATATGTAAAGCCATCACAACACCAGAATGTAGTTCAAACTGCTACTAGAGGTTAGAGAATGAAGGGAAAATTGCATGAACACTATGTATTTATTATTTCGCCTACGTGATACTTTTTTTTTTTTTGACAACCTTTCACAAATATGCCACAAAGAATAAGTCACTGGATACAGTGAATTTCGGCTGTTGCAAATGGATTCTGAAAACATAGAGATCTTCCACCAGCATTACATAAAAAGTGTCATAGAAGTTACGCACTGCTAGATGCAAATCAAGTAGACATTTGAACACAGACATCTCTTACACTCTACTCCACATCTGAGGGAACAAGCCCTGACGTTTGGTGGATCTTTTGTCACTTACAATTTGTTATGTCAGAAAAGAAAAATTCTGAGTCTCTGTCCCAAAGAACATTCCTCAAAATCCTTTTCATGCTAAAAACGTGCCCGACCATACTCATGTGAAAAGATACTGCAATTGATAACACATTCACAGTTCTAACGGATTGAATGGAGGTTTTCTCAGCAGCACAGATCATCACTGGTTTTCAGCTGTCTCTTAATTTAGCTTTTCCTTCTATAGCAGCTATAGTTTTGCTTCATTTATTGTTACTAGAAAACTGCTTGGCATTTATTGCACTAATGGCTGTCAACAGTCAACGGTCAAACATTCTTCATCCTACTGGTGTGGGTCAAGTCTGTGCAGCTTGATTAGCACATAATTAATTTGACCATTTTGTGATGATTTGGCTTAATGTAAATTCAAAGCATTGCAGTTGTTATTTTAATTAAAATACTGAATTGATGAGTTTATTCACATCTGATGAAAGCTAACATATTTAATCACTATGAATCCATTCAAATGTACATTTACTTCTTATTTTGCTTTTTTCCCCTTCAGTAGACAGTACTGTAATTTTGCTGATTCATCACCTGCTATTCTGACTAATGTTTTCCAAAACCATCCATCTATTTCCCAGGCTATGTGTCAGGGAAGTGTGAGGCCAGTAATAAATCAGCTTGCTTGCAGTCTTGTTTGAACTGCATCTGAATAAACACAGCTCATAAAATTACAGTATATGTCTGTCAAATGGGTATATGCTTACCTTGGACCAGCTCGATCTTAAGCTGGACACTTAACACCATAAAGCCGCCAGTATGAATTGCACTTTAGTTAGAATTCTACTTATATGTCTAAATAAGCTCCAAGACTATGCTGAAAACCTTATATTCTCATAAATGAAAGTGTGGAGAACATTACATTGCTATTTGCAGTAAGTCTCTTGTGATGAGGAGCAATGTTCCACATTTCTGGCACAGTTTAGTGAATCCAATTTAGAGTGTCCCTTTATTTTTTAAAAGGCTCAGCTCAGAACGACACCTAATAGTTTAATGTGAGACAAATTACATCATAGTAATATCTCAAGGCTTGAGCTCAAGCCTTTAATAGGTCTAAATTACATCACTGTTTTGTTGAGCTAAAATGTAAAGATTTGCACTCCCTTTAAAACCTTTTTTTCATGCAGTATACAATAGGTATGAGTAGTACATCCCTGTACAATATCACTTAAATGTCAAAGGATTTTAGATTATATCACCTCTCATAACTTGCATCAGAAAGAGCTATAGTACCACTAATCAGAGCCGCAGTGGTTGTCCTCTTTAAATGACGCAACAGATGGTGCATTCTTTGCACAATCTAGCTTTGAAAAACAGATGGACAAGCGCTTCAGACTTGGCACAGTGTATATTAATAGAAATATCAGTTTTTGTGACAGCTCAGACAGTGTGATAGATGGACAGTGCATATGTCAACCTTTATATAAAAATACTTGCTTGATGTTCCAAACAAAACGGCAAGAATAAACTTTGCTAAAGAAAATGAAAAGCTGCTTGATAAATGTTGGCAGCAGGACTGCTACAGTGAATGCGTAGTCCAGACAGTGAAGCATAGAGGTGGGAGTGTGATTGCTGAGTGTAAAAGTTGTGAGATATGCTACATTTATAGATGGCATCATCTGTGGATATATCAAAATACTGAAAAACAAGGTGACTCCCGGTCTGCAGAACTTCGGCATATCATAATGATTCAAAGCACACTGCCAAAATAACACAAGAGTTTCTAAAGAAGACAAAACTGTAAGATTTGACCTGGGCAATCATGTCGTCTGACTTGAATCCAGTAGAACATTTTTGTCCTATTTTAAAGAGAAAGACAGAGGAACACAGCCCCTCCAGCAAACACCTCCTGCATTTATTTTTCCCTCCAATTCTTGTAGTTTACATATCCAGCGGATTGACTTATTGCACATTTCACAATTACAAATTGCATGGAAGGAAGGAAGAAGGAAGGAAGAAACTGCTAGCATAACAACTTAGACCCCACAGGCACCAGAAGGTTTCCATTATATTTGTCTTATCTGTGCTGGTGGGGACAGCATGATGCACTGCGTGGCGAGTTTCTTGTTTTACTGATTCTGCATGGTAGTTTGTTAAAGTCATACAGTCGTGTTCTACTAAATAACAAAGGTGGGAAGTTTAGGTGAAAACAGGACTCTCAAATACAGCTGACAGCGCATCTGTCACAGAAACCAATACCTGGAATATGATCCACATAATTTATCCAGCTTGATATTTGCCCTCTCTGATCTTCAGTATCAAGATCATGACCTGTGCTGAGTGCGGTTTGAGCATCTGAAATTACCAAGAAACTTTGGACACTTCTAAAGCCTGATGTTTAAATGAAAAGATGTAATATGGACCAAGGGGGTGTTTTGAGACACGTGCAAGAAACATACTGTATCTCAGTCAAAATGTCACATATTCAAAAGATACTGCTGTGTTTGGCGGATTTTTTTTTTTCCTCTGTAAAAATATTTCTTATTTGCCTGCAAGATTTGACTATGAACTTACATTCAACATGTTGACAGGGTGAACATTGCTGCAGACACAGCAGCAGCTCTTACCTTTCTCTACAGAGATCAACAGTTCAGCTGCATTCCCACTTGATTTTAAAGTGTTTTCCTGGTCTGATATTTCATCTTTTTTTTAGCACTTACCACAAGTACCATTTTGTTTTATATAGCATGGGGGCAGATCATGGGCATAGCGGTATTCGCTCTCTTCTGATCATTTATTTGCAGTGGCTTACTCAAGATGTGTACATATTGTGAGCATGACAACAGAGACGGCATCCCTTTATATACAATACCTCGATAGATGAGTCTAGTGTGGTCATTTGAATATGTTGTCTTCACAGAGTGTTTGGATGGACTGTCAGCAATATAAAAGGCAATTCAGTTTCTGTTCTGTTAAAGATATTTATTTGAACTCTGAGGCCAGAAACTACAGCACTGCATCCTATATCATATCTAAAATATCTTCAATTGCTATGCATATAGCATAATTGAACTGTTAGCTGTTGCAGTGTAGATGATTTTGCTGCCTGGCTGAATAATATGTGCAGTCTGGCAACTGTTTGTATTGTTTTCCAACACACTCCTGCAGATTCACTCACAGAAGCATTCAAAGCATGTTTTTACTACATTTTGGAAAGTATCCTCATCAACAAAGCCTGAGTTCTGGTAAGAAGAAAAGATAACAGGTTTAAATACTCTGGAAAACAGGATCATTTCCAGAGTTATAGCTAAAACTTTAAGATTCTTCAAGGACTTGTTATAAGTGCCTTGTTCAGTCCCTCAGGCTGGGGGGGTTAAAGGAAGTACAGAGAGAACAGGTGCTCAGTGGTTTGGCTTCTTTTCATCTTGTGCACATCACTGCCCTTTTCCTGGAGAAAAGCCTGAGAGACTGCTTAACTGGGGCAACAAGACATTTTGTGACTCTTGTTTTTCTTTTCCTGCTTTTTAAAAAAAAAAAAATTGTTACCTTCCTTCGACTGCTTTCCTTTAAACCACCACACTCAAGTTTCCTTTTCTACATAGCCGGTTATTGCCCTCTCCTCTGTCCAATGCCCCTCTCTCCTTTCTCTCTCTGCCAGTGTGTTTATACAGTGGTGAGCACTCAGAGTATGGTTGTCCCTATAACTCTTATGGGTTTCCTGCTCTCAGGGCCACTTCTCTGCTGTGGCATCTCAATAATGGAGCCCCCAGGAGCAGGGCCTCTATCTTAACGGGAGAGGATTTACACAACTGAGCCCTGATTGTGAATGCGGTCCCAACATTGCAGAGTCCCACTGGGCCACTTCAAGGGCAATAAGATGGCAGCCTGCTGACAGTGAACATCTTTTTAAGAGAATCGCTGTCTTTCCTCCTTGTAGTTAAGGGGTGTTTTAGGGGCCTATGACTGAACATAAAAAGGCCATAACAGATGCCTATTACTCTGAATGCATCAGCCAGTGTCATACCTGATGACAGCATGTATTGTCTCACTGGTTGGTGATGCATTGTACATGGAGGAGCATGGATGACGCTCCGGTATGTTGTGGCTGTCAGTAGGTGATTTTGTATTTCAGGAGAAACAAAACATCTGCTGAAACCATTGCATGAGTTATTTGTCAGTTACTGTCTAACAAACTAAAAAGAATGGAGTTTTGGTTTATCTGCATGAATGCATTTCATGTTCTGCAACCATACTCTGTTAAAGCGCATTTGTAAGCCTAAACACAGGTAACAGTGTTTCTGACTGATTGTGCTTTGTCTGTCAATTTGGCATGATGGACTGATCTAAATAATGTCCATGAGAGTCAGCTGTAGGTTGCCATTGCTCTAATAGATGACTTAACCAGGAGTGTTTCATGCCAACATATGAATCACATGTTCATGTAAGGAACCTGGATTTTTATTTTAAAAACCTGGCCTCCCGAAATCATGGTCCTTGCCATATAATTTTAAAAATTCGTTTGTGAAGGAAAATGCAAAATTTGCAAGAGTAACATGTCAAAACGACGATGTACAGTTTTTCTCTGTTTATGTGAAAATACAGATAATAACCTAGCATAGTCAGTAAATGTCCAGATAATAACTAGTAAAATGACAGAAGAAATGTGTCAATTTATATATTAACTGTAAAAAAAAGCCCACAGCTGCAAATAATGCCCACATCAAAAATCTTAATTTTTATAAATAGTACTTTTTGTCTTTTACAATATGCAGCCATGTAATTATACATCTGACTGTATTTAAATCAGAAAACAGTGTTGCTATTTTTGTTGATATTGTCATTATTTGAGAAAAGAAATTATATTAAAGATTGGAAAATATAAAATCACCAGAAAAAGTCATCAACATCCAAAACTGTGCATCATGTCCACATCAAAAATCTGTATTTTTACATGTAGTTTGTTTTCTTTTACAATGTGTGATCATGTAAAATTACACCATTTTTTATTGTTTTTTTTTTTTTGCAAATTTTTACTGTTGTGCCGCTGTTGTTTATTTGTTTTTTTAAAGTGTATTGATTGCTAACATCATGACAAATTGCAGCCTTCACAAGAGCTATAGTCTCTCTATTTGTCTATAGTTCAAATACACCAATTTGTCAGTGAGCTTTAGAGGTGCTAGTAGACATATTTTTGAGCTATGGAGAAAAGCAGGCCTGCTGTTTGCACCTGGCTCCAGTGTTTATGCTAGCACCTCCTGTCTAGCTCCAAACACCATCCTATCGTACTCCCAGCTTTATTATTAACTGTCAAACATCACGGTCAAAGTATTTCTTTAAAAATATATAACTTAAGACTTGTCACCATGGTCAGATTTTATTCCCAAACTTGAATTACCAGAATCCTGTTGAATTATACAAACGTATACAATGTTTTATTGAAACAGAAATGCAAGTTCTGCTCAAGATGAGTCAGAATGTCTCACCTCAAAGTAAAATAAAATGTGAAGTAGTTACGTCGTGGAAGTCCAGGTGCATGAAAGAGACACTCAGCATTATTCCACACAAATTTGGGGGATGAGCAATATTTCCTGAGCAATTAAAATAAGTGTCACTGTACTGAGCAGCAAGAATGAATCAGGATCCTGCAGCCAAATTTAAAGTAATGGCTGTGCAGGCAAATAAAGACCCAGTCTGATGCAGTTTGGGAGGAATTACATGGAAAGGAGAGAGCCTTATCTCCAAGCGGTGGTGTGAGTCATCCTCATAGAATTACCACTGAATGAGGCTTTATTCACAGTTTGTCTGCTTTTTTTCCCCAACATCACTGCAGGTCTGTGTAGCCTTGTGTTTTTAGATGAGTTGTACTGAAATGGTGTTGATCCTTCAAAGAATAACTCCATGGTCTTTAGAAGCAGGGTGCTGCAAAAAAAAAGTGTTTTGTGCCTTCAGTTTGAGTTCATGTGGTGTTGAAATGAAATTTTAGCAATTAATTCAGTTTTTGCTGTTTCAAAGAGGCCAATACATGAAGATGGCAGTGATAAATGAATGCTGTTTATCAATGCTGCTTTCATATAGGTCCATGACATGAAGCTAATATCAACAGCTGGTTAGTCTAACATAATGTAAAGATTGGCACCGTCAGCATATTTTTCTCATTTCTTCATTCATTCCAGCTCTAATATGTAAATATAGAGAATGAAACCTTGATTGGACAACTGTTAAATAAGTGGTGGCACTATTACATAACCGTGGCGTTAGTTTTTTTTTTTTTAGTATGTCGAAATGTATGCACAACATACCTGAATAAGTAGCTGTCTGTAGATGGCATTGCAATCTAGTTGATTTATCACCTCCATTAGATTGCCAGGGAAATCATGTTGAGTATAAATCTTCTAATACCACACAGCTGCTGACTGACAGGAACATCCACTACAGTCTTTCACTTCTGTGTCTGTGCTGCAGAATATGGAATGTACCCATTACCATATCATGAGATTATAGTAAGCCGTTTACAGGCTTTGCTTCTCGCAGCTTTGGCGGTAGCAACTTTAAGAACAGTGAAAATCAGCATAAAGATCATGCAGTGGAGCACTGAGATATGCTATCAACTCTGTTGTTGAGCCCCAAAGAAGGAGGCGATATTTAAAACCACCGTGAACCATTCTTCCACTTAATCACCTGCTATCCAGCAGCTCGGCGCTGTGTAGAGTTACAAAACTGAAACAAAACATTGCCGTGCAACACTGTTACCAGACGCTACTAGAAGCAGTAACCTTTCAGGACCGTTCGCTCAGTTGTTGCAATTTCCATCCTCTAGCTTAAAATGACACCATCATTTATTGATGTGGTGTTTCCCAAGCTGATATGGAACCCCTCTCAATAATTAATCTCACGCAAGTCCTGGCGAGGCTGAGAGAGCGGCGTGCTGCTGCCGACGCTCCTCTAAGGACCACAGTGATCATTTGGCCCCAGTCTGGGTTATTTCCATCTCCCCGTTTATCACTTTTATTATAGCTGTGCTGAAACATTGCGCGTGCCTCCATAAAGCACTTACGGCCCTCTGCTTGTTTAATACATTCCTCTCTCACTGACAGGCCTGCACTAATCTCATTTACCCACAGTCACTGTGGCTAATATCAGGGCTGCCCGCTGTGCACACTCCTGTACTGTTACTACTTCTATCACTGCACGTCTCACATGATTCATGCTACATACATGAATACGTGCACTGTGGACATAGACAAATAATCGCTGTTACTGTAACTCTAACTTCTAATGTTACTTTTAATTCCTTTACTGCTGCTATTGCTACATTCATTTTCTGTTGATTGTCTGAACAGACAACAGAAATCTTACACACAAAGGTGGTTTTGGTATTCTGATATGCCAAAGTGATGATGTGGACTCATTTGTAGGACCCCAAAAGCTGGTGTGCACAGGTGGCTGATATATATTTTATTACACATGCAAGTTACAAGTTGTTTTCATGTTGTCTTCATGTTGAAATTTAACAAGATATGAGGCTCCTTTTGCTTTTCCGAATGTTCTCATATATATACTAAACACTTAAAAGAAAAACTGAATCATGCTTATCAAAACCCATCATGACAAATGGTATAACAAGACAAGTAAAACAGATTGTCAATGCTGTACTAAAAGCAACATGAACCAAAAACAATGCTAAAGAGTAATCATTTCTCAATAAATTGATATGTCATTCGTTTGTAAAAAGGAAATTCTCAAAATCCATTTCAATTGATCCTAATGTCAAGTTTGTATTGTCTTTTTTTAGTGACAGAACATCTAACAGACATCATCATATGGAGGCCACTTTAATGATGCAGCTGCTCCACTTGGGTGCATCAACTTTAAATTCACATCCTACTCCTCTCCACATCCTTATCAGTGGTGAATCAGCCACATCTCGCCACCATTCGCATGGACTGTGTCGTTCTAGTAGCTTGCATCTGATGATTTTGCACTTTCTTCCATTTTCAATAATCAGTAATTAATGATTTGACCACTGCTGGAACCATTCAATCACTTGGATCTGCTTCAAACTATTTTGTCTGTGTCCTCACAAAAGTTCATGGCTGTGTGAGTCATATTTCTGAAGATAATAAACCCTTAAATGTGCCATTTTGTGCCCTTCATCAGACAATAAAGCCAAATCTTAGATGTTCTCACAGTATATCTTTCATTTTTTCAGCTTAAAATACTACAAAGATGGTTCATTTCACCATGACTGGAAAAGCCCTTGTTCTTAATAGACTATTCTGATCTGAAAACCACTTAGATGCTGCTGTTCACACCCTCTTTAGGAAGAGCACATCTGCATTTGAGCTGGATGACTGGTTAGTGAGGTGTTGGTGCAGCAACATATTTCCTTTCTGCCTGAATTAAAATGGATTGACCCATATAAGAGTTTACCAAAACCACTTTGAAGCCAGCAGAAAATGAGCTTCAAGTCTTCCACTTATCCTACTCCCAAGATTTGGCTTTTGTCACATCAAGAGCTCCATTTCTTCTGGACTGCTGATACCTGTCTGACTCTTTCTTGACTCCCTAAACAGTCTTAAATGTTCTCATGTAGTTTGACCCACAACTATTACAATCCATATCCATGAGATGTTATTATTTTGTCTCCTAAAGTCAGTTGTATCCAGGGGCAAAAGCAATCATCTACCCCTACTTAAACACACACAAGGGCCTCCAGGCCAGCCATTTGTCCTGATTAGAGAAGACCAGTGAAATCAAATATTGAAGTTTAAGGATTTCCCCATGAACCTAATGGAAGCTGACAAGGTAATAATAGCCCATGCTCCTTTATTTTATCAAAGGTGCCAGCATACACTGTGCCATTACATTTTCTTGTAGTAAGTGCTTTTGTAATGGTGCTGCTTGAAGGTCTCCGTCATATGGCAGCAAATGTGTATTTATTTTATTTGATCATATACAGTATATCATAATAAATCTATTTTTAGAGGAATTTACAAGAGGAAATGTGACAACTTGAATTTCTACACCCAGTACATGTATGTAAGCTGCACTCTGACAGAGCCTGAACAGTGGTAGATGAATGCGTTTAATTACTCTGGGAAGTACATTCATTTGTATAAATGAGTTTGATCAGTGGAAACACCATTTTTCAAAACTAATGTAAATATGTTGCAGGCCAAATTTAACTCAGACTACTCTTATGTAAGACAGATTAACTGGCCTATAGCAGAAAAGATGTTTCAGATGCGCTGCTGAATATGGATGGCATGAAAACATGACAGTCATTTAGGGACATCAGCCGATTTGAACGGATCAACATCTACATACTGGACTCACAGAGCCGCATTAGAACGCTCTGCTTGCTGTATTATTTGCAGGAAATAAATGAATTCATGTTTATTTAGCTGCGTTATTTATAAAATACTGAAGTCTTAAAGCGACTGTATGTCACTGCAGACTTATTCTAAATGAGCCCACAGGGAAACATGCTGACATTAAGCTCATTAATAGTTCCAATTCTCTGCAGTGTGATGTGATGAGCTGACAGTAGGCAATATTTAAGCCAGCCATGCTTTGTTTATTTTGAAATGTGGTTTAGCATTACTGGTTAGAAATCAACTAAATTTTTCTATTTTTAAAACCCAGTTATTATGGGCTGCTGGAGACTTTGCAAAATAGGAAGCATCACAGCAGTCCTGTGACCAATATGTTTTACAGTCAGTGTAAAGTCCTTATGTTGGATATAAACCAAAAATCAATTCCGCTGTAAAGCCTGTTGTATAGGCTCTAAAATGGCCATTTATCTCAATAACAGGTTATTATATTTCCTGATTTCATGATGCTTTTTCACTGAAAGGGTTTTAATCCAAAGACAGCATAGATCCAATTATTTCCCCTCACAGCAATGAAACCTGAGGGAGAGAACACAGCGGGAGAAACAATTCCTACACAGAAATCACATGACCACAAACCACATAATAGATCTGCAGTTTATCTACTCAAAAACAATAAAACGGTGCTTCAACTGGCAGCGTATATTATTTCCTCTCTGTAGCCACCAGTGTATTGCAGCTTGGCTCTGAGTTTAAATCTCATAAGGATGTTGAAGAACACTTAACTTCGGATCAATAGTGTTTCTGCCTCAGAGTCGGCCTTTGTGTCCCAGTGGACTCCCAGTCAGCTCACTGAAGTTCAGTGTGCCTCATTAGTATGCAACACAACACCACATATACATTACAAGTGTTTGGTCAGCTGCCTATGGGCAAGAGATTCTGCTGCTTTATCCTATTATAGTTTAGTCAAGTCAGACAATGAGTACGGAATGAAGTTAGAGTTCGATCTCATTGCAAACGGCATCAAAGTGCAGAGTTAGGTGAATTACCAGGAACAAAGGGATTACCTGCACTCAATGCTATGCACAATAGAAACTCGACATCAGAAGTTCTTTATTAAGTCATGGCATTTAAAATCTATTGTAACAACTGTCCAATGTAGAAAATGTAAAGTGTGTGTGCATAATTTGCGCCGTTGGTATTATAATCGGTGGTCTTCATGAATTGCTTATACAAATGCATTTCATTCCTCTTCATTTATGTGTTTGAGAATGGGACTGAGATAAATCACCCTGAATCTTTGTTGTTGTTTCATAACTACTAGCATGGACATGGATCATCAGTGACTTGATCACCAGTAACACACCAAGGCGCCACATACACTAACACACAGGTGCACACATAGAAGGAAAACACACATTAACAAAATGATTAATTGGGGAGGCTTTTTTGGGCATCGCTCGAGTTTACACTACTGAGCACAGATGGAGTGAGTGGGAGGAACAGACTGAAGATGTTGTGGATGTAGAGGTTTCACAGGTGTAGCACCAACATTTATAATAGAACAAGAAGCATTGAGGCTCCTTTTATGTGTGTGTGAGATAGAGAGAGACCGCAAATGGATGTGTGTGTGCTTCTATTTTTGCTGCTGGCGAGTCAGCAGGCATGTCCTGGTGAGTCAGGGTATATGTCGTGACAGTGACATACAGACACACTGACAGAGGAGATGGAGGGTCAGCCTGCTGCATCCTGGGAAAGGTCTGGTCAGTGCACAACTTGACACAACAGAGCCTGATGTGTTTAGGTTGAGCTCTGCTTTGGTTTGGGATAAAAATCGCTCAAAGGCTTAATTAAAAGTGGTAGAAGATGAGAATTTGAATCAATCTTTCCAGCCCCTGGTTTAATTTATGCACAAGCCTTTTTGATGTTGCAGTCATATTTGAGCATTTTTAATACACTACCAGTCAAAAGTTTGGACACACTTTCTCATTTAATGTTATTTTCTTTATTTTCATGACTATTTACATTGTAGATGCTCACTGAAGGCATCAAAACTATGAATGAACACATATGGAATTTTGTAGTAAACAAAAAAGTGAAATAAGTCAAAACATGTTTGATACTCCAGATTCTTCAAAATAGCCACCTTTTGCTTTGAGTACTGCTTTGCACACTCTTGGCATTATCTCAATGAGATTCATGAGGTAATCTAAACAGTCGTGAAGGAGTTCCCAGAGATGCTGAGCACTTGTTGCCCCTTTTGCCTTCACTCTGTGGTCCATCTCATCCCAAACCGTCTCAGTTGGGTTTAGGTCAGGTGACTGTGGAGGGCAGGTCATCTGACCTAAGCAGCACTCCATCACTCTCCTTCTAGGCCAAAAAGCCCTTACACAGCCTGGAGGTGTGTTTGGGGTCATTGTCCTGTTGAAAAAGAGATGATGGTCCAAATAGATGCAAAATGGATGGGATGACATGTCACTGCAGAATGCTGTGGTAGCCATGCTGGTTCAGTGTGCATTCAATTTGGAATTAATCCCCAACAGTTTTGTAATTTTCCGGATTGACTGTCCTTCAGTTCTTAAATTAATGATGGACTGTCATTTCTCTTTACTTAGGTGAGTGGTTCTTGCCATAATATGGATTCTAACAGTTGTCAAATATGGCTGTCAACTGTGTACCAACCTGACTTCTGCACAACACAACTAATAGTCTCAACCCCATTAAGAAGGCAAGAAATTCCACAAATTAACCCCGATAAGGCAAACCTGTGAACTGAAAACCATTTCAGGTGACTATCAAATGAAGCTCATCGAGAGAAGGACAAGAGCTTGCAAAGCTGTCATCAAAGCAAAGGATGGCTATTTTGAGGAATCTAAAATATAAAACATAATTAGAGTTATTTCGCAATTGTTTGTTTGCTACATAATTGCATATATCTTGCTTCATAGTTTTGATGTCTTCAGTATGTATCTACAATGTAGAAAGTAGTAGAAATAAAGAAAAACCATTGAATGAGAAGGTGTGTCCAAACTTTTGACTGGTAATGTCTGTTGTTCAGTATGCGTGTGGCTCAGCAGGTAGAGTGGCCATCTGGTAACTGGAGGGTTGCTGGTTCAAAAGAAGACACGCAATATGTAATATATAAAAGGATCGTTGAAGATATTTTACCTTAAGTTAAAAATTCATGCATATGCTGGGGATGTATAAATTTGATCCACAAATATGTCAAGTGGCAACCTGTGTGGCTAAAAAATGAAGCCAATGTCAAGTGTCAAAAACTGCAGTTCTACAAATAGCCACTTGAGGCTGGTTTTAGAAGAGAATCAATTCCCACAGACACCCATGTTAAACTATCCAACTTTACTGTGGAAATAAACATGGTTTTAAAAATGCTTTTGGTCTCTATAGCTAATTTATCTGTTCATGTCACCTTTACGGTTGACACATTTTGGTTTAGCTCACCTTTTTAAATTGTATTAAGATGGAAAGCAGCGACCAGCGTGTACAGAGAAACTCTTAAGGACGAAAGCTCAAGAGGAAGCACGGACGCTTCCTGTTAATACATAGTTTTCTTTTCAAGTGTGTTTGTGTGCGAGTGTGTGTGTTTGAAAAGAGAATGAGGGGCCAGAGGAAGGACCCCAGCACTCGGTTGTATGTCGACCAAATCAATGTCAATATGTAAATGAAATCGCCCCCCTGAACTCCCTCAACTCTGGAGTGGATTCTTTTTTTTTTCCCCTAACAAACTTGATATGTTTGCATGGCTCACCTAAGCCCACTCACACTCCACCTCTTCGCTCATTTTTGGATTACCTAGTAATTAGGAGAAGTCAAATACTGCCAAGAGAGCACCTTACTGAGCTTTAAAACCGCTTATCAGGACACCTATGGGTGACGTCATGGAAGGTTTTTATACAACTTACAGAGAAACATACAGAGAAAAGAGGCAAAAGATGAGAGAAACTCCTCACAGCTCACACATTGGTGACAGTCTGGCTGTTAAAGATGCACAGTTTTTCTTTATTTATTAAGAAAAAAGTGACTCCTCACAGTTTGTCTCTTTGGTCATGAATGACAACAGGCACAGTTTGACTTTGACTGAAGCACATGGGGCAGGAGCTCTACCGTCAGGAAGCCCTGTCAATGTGAAACCACATGTCACCTGAGGGGGTTTATTCTGACATCTGATTTGATATTGAGTGAAATAAAAGTTTGGACAGGCCTCAGCATAGATTCTCTCATTCTCTTAAATGATGCCTCTCCACAGCCCTCACATAGATTGTTGTGAATCACAGACAGACCAGTCCATCCATGCAGTTATTCTCCCATGTTTTTTTGATTGACTTTTTGATTGCGGTGCTATGGCATGCTGTATTGAGATGCATTAATCTTTGTCATCTGCTCTTGCTTGTTCTATTCCTCTTCATTTTGTCTCTCTCTCCCTGTATTTGGTTTTGCCTTTCTCTTCTCTTTTCTCTCTTCCCGTTCTCACATATCTGCATTTGACTTTCTCTGACTATGCAGTTTTGTCCCTTATGTGAACACAGTGTCTCTTCCAAAGGGCAGAGTCAGATATTTTATAGTGTCATTTACCGCTAAAGAAAGAGAAGATATATCCTATACGTACACTGTGCCCGGTACAGTAAAAAAAAATTCCTCTGAAAGTGCTGCATGTACTCTTCACAAGTCTCTTGGGTAATGCATCCTAAACGAGATGTTTTCAGACACATTGGAACAATGTAATGAGACGTATTGGAATAATGCATTCCAAAGTAGAGCTGCCTGGTTAGAAATTCTTAAAACTGCATCTACTTCTTTTCCGTTCGTGAAAAAAATCTATAAATATGTAAATTTTGTAGATTTCGTACTACTGGACACAGCATGTCTCTGACTTAACTAGAAAATTCATATTGGACTTGCAGTTTGCTTGTCAACCGTAATTTGATGATGTGTCATTTCCTTGTTTTGACCAGTACCCTGCACATTGATAGTGGATTATCCTCCCTTTTGATTCATTAATGTAACACATAATAGATGTGTAAGCTACTGCAGACAAAGACCCTAAAGAAGCGCTTCATTCCTGGCAGAGCGTTGCTCACTTTAACTATATATTCCTCTGTGATAGGAATACATTTAACTATCACAAACCATAAGTTTGCCTTGGTTTGTTTTTAAAGGAGACTTGCATTTATTTTTTTTGGTACTGAGACTGTAACCTCCACAAATACTCTCCTGAAAATGGTCCTTTTGAGGGAAATGTGTTTTCTCCTCGATTACATCATAATGTAGCACAGATACATTTGTAATTAACACATCTTGATAAATAATTTTATTTCTTCACTGTTATGCATTTTCAGCCAACCAGTGATATCAGTATATTAGATGAGTTGGTTCTCATCAGCCTGGTAAACCAGAAAATGGAGCAGATGCTTGAAATGTGTTGTGAAAGGAGATATTTTAACTCAAAGTGTGATATTTTCCTGAACCAAACCACACAGAGAGTGACAATGTAACTGTCGCCTTGGAATAATGGTTCCATGCATGATGAAAACCCTAGTCCCTTGGATAAAAGTCCTATTGCAGACGTATGATTATCACCAAATAGTGACCTTTTAGGGAGAAAATATGTTTCTTTTAAAATGCAAATGAGTATACAGTTTAGTTGTATAGGAAAGCGATTGTTGTGAAGGCATAAAAGCCAGCCATTTTTTCATTTTAAAAATGGATTTAAGGTAAACGCAGAGACACTTTCCTCCACCCCGGACGAATGTGATAACAATCTTTGAATGCTGAACTTTCCACGGACATCATTCTGCAACCTGAAAGTCAAATTTCTTCTAGAAACATACTCGCTTTTAAGATTAGATGTATTGTAATAGGTTACATTAATAGTTCACATCTGACCTGATTTTATTTAAAGCAAAGGTTCAACATTTTTGGAAATCTGCTTATTTGCTTTGTTGCCCAGGTTGGTACCACTAACATAAAGCCTTTTTTTAACTCCCAAACATTTAGCCTGGTTTACTGAATTTTTCATTATCAGTTGAGATCATTCTTTAATATTATTCACCCTGTTACAGTAACTAACCCCTTTTTGATGTCAACATCATGCTTTTGAACCAGCTGCAGTCTTTTCTTGTGCCTCCTCACCTACAGTCCTCACTACAAGCCTGAGGACAGCAGCTATTTAAAATATTGCAGGGGTTTAGACTTACATTTTGCTGGCTTTGCTATAAAGCTCCCAATTACTGGTTTGTGGTCTGTTATGCATTCAGTGGCAGTTGTGTTTCCATCTACCTTAGTGTTGCAGTTAAATCTAAATAAAGACTCCATTAAAAATAGGCTTTAATGAGACTTTTGGGGCAGATGCTGTTTTTTTAAGGCCCTGCTCACACTGAATTACCCTGTTACTGCCAAGACAGCAGGGACTGCTCCTCTACCACCTGATCAAACCATTGTGTATATGAATTAGGTTTTCCTGGTTTTTAACTGATTTAAATGTTATTTTAACAATTATAAAGTGTGATCATTGCATCCCCAGGTTCTATAAATGTTTGTATATTTGCAAGAGTCAAATTTATTTGTATTACATTGCATGACAAAGGCTTCCTCGTCTTTCTCAGCCTGCCTTTTTCCTTTGCCTACACCTTGTCTCACTGCTTTTTCGGGTCTTTTTCTGAAGCAGAAATTTCTCTGAGCTTTCACAGATGGCTGCCGCCTCAATATGAATATTTGATAGCCCTCATATATCTCCCTTGAGGGCAGTGAAATATTAAAACACTTTCTGGTGGCCGTTTTGACTTCTCAGAGGCTCCAAAAAAATGGACTTCCTGATGAGGCAGAAAGACATCACTTTGATGTGACACTATCGATATGTTTTTAAAATGTCCTCTTCATTTTCTTTTTTTTTTTTTTTTTTTTTTTTTTTTTTTTTTTTTTTTTTCTTTTTTTTTTGTCTGCATTTGTTCTCATTGTTTAACTCCACAAAAGGGGAGTCAACATTATATGAGATTGATGCATATTTTAGTCTTGCAGCCAAATATTTTAATATTTAGTGCATGTGTGTGACCATCACCGGCCCTCCCTGAAAGCTAAGCAGATATTCTTTATTAGAATTCCCTATTATGAGCCAGGGAGGGCAGTGCTACACCTCAGTGATGTGTGGGGGAAACAAAGACTGGACAGGACGAACAGGACGAACAGGATGAACAGGGATAGAAAATAACAGGCATTGCTATTGCAATTAAAGATTGTAAGGTGGTGTGTTATGCCCAACTACTAATTGCCCATCAATAAAAAAAAAAAATAAATAAATAAATAACAATTTGAAAAAAGAAAAGAAAACCAAACCAACACAAAAGAAAAAGAGATTCAATAATAAATGAACAAATGGTACTGAGCACCATAATTGTGGGTGTCTTGATAGTATAGAATAGAATAGAATAGGCCAGAAAAGGATACTAGTGCGAGAGAGAATGAGTTTAGGGTAGAGACTGGAGAAATTCTCAGCACATTCTGGCGGGACCCATCAATCGCTGAAATGGGACTCGGCAGTAGCTGGCAAGACCTGATCAAACATGCAAGTGTGAAGAACCCCGAAGCCCAGAACAGCAGTCACGGCAAGGCAGGGCCAAGTCAACAGGGCATCCCTCCCCCCGGGCCGTAGGAGCCACAGGGCGGCACCCCTAGAGAGCCACCGGGGCCACCGTGAACGACGCGAACCCGGAGAACAAGAGGGAGCAGCTACTGACACCCCCTGCGCGCCCAGACCGACCCAGGTGGCCCGGGGCACGAGGACCCACCCGCCACCCAAACCCTAACCCCGCCCACCCCAGTCCCCACCAAACCCCCCACCCCACCACCCGACCCGCCCACCCCCCCCCCCTCTCCCCCCCCCCGAGGGGGCCAACGGCCCCACACAGCCAGGAAGCCAGACACAGGGGCCGAGCGGCCCACCGAAGGGATGGCAACCAGCCCATCACAAGGCAGGCCACCACCGGGAGCCGGCCAGAGGAAATCGGAGCCGGGACCCGATGTCCTCTTCATTTTCTTATGTATGATGTTTCTCACTGCTGTACCTTTACATGGTCTGGACTTCAGATTGGAGTGTTTGCATGGATGGCAAGCACCATCGATCTACTGGGGGTTCATTAACTGTGTCTGTGAATATGCAAATACTGGGCAGGCGGAAGGAGGCAGTGGAGTGGTGTAAAATGAAATTGCACTTTTGTATGTTTTCGCTTCCTTTCTGTCTTTAATATCCTACAAGAGTCAGTGTGTTATATGAATTTTCTCATGTTATCTCTCTTTCAGCGGGATGCCAAGGGACAGTACCTGTTTGACCTCATCTGTCACCATCTCAACCTGCTGGAGAAAGACTACTTTGGCATTCGATATGTTGACCCAGACAAGCAGAGAGTAAGTATTAATCTTCTTAATAAGAATCCCAACTAGATTTCTGTGGGATTTAATTTAGTTTATTCCAATAGTGTCACTCTGCTGCAGCATGAGTCATGCTTTAGCCTGTTCTCCTTCTCTCTGTCGTCTTCCTTTCATTTAAAAACCCTCTTGTCATTTGTTTCTTTGACACCCTTTCATCTGCAATGTCTTTTTCTTATTATTTTTTGAAGCATTTCTAAGACTTTATTCAGCAGTGATAGTGGAAAGAGACAGAAAATGGTGGCAAAGATAGTAGCAGAACGATATACAGGGAGTAAAGCAAGGATTTGCTGCTCAGGGAATTTGTACCCATAATTTGAACCAATTCGACTATCAGGTCATCCATCTCAAATGATTTTCACAAACTTGGCCATTAAGTTTAACTTTACTAAATTTTACATTTTAAACAAGCTGGTATCTGTAAAGTTAGTTGCATTGACATCTAACAGTGTAATTACAATAGTATGACATCAACATTGGATATCAGCTTTTAAAGTTTATTCATTTGATCTGTTGGATAATTTGTGATTAAGTCATTTGTCCGCTTGAATAAAAACCAAGCTACACAATTTTGTTTTTTGACAAACCTGATAACTTGTGCACCCAAGTTAACGAAGTAATTTTCACATCCTTGAAAATCCATTTTGTTTCTCAAGGGTACACTTTTCAAATGTACATTTTTAAAAAGAATACTCGGGAGCTGATGCAAGAATAAGAAAGCATCTCTGGCGACTTCTATTTTAAAAAAGAAATGTTCTGTTACTGCTCTGTACATTGTCCCAATCAGTTTCTGCAATCTCTACACTGGGTTTTACAATCTGTAGTCTATAGAGCAAATTATCTGGTCTCAGAGGCTGTGATTCATACTTTAATAAATGTTATTTGGTATAAATGTTAGCTCTTAATGCTCTAATGAGTCTTTCTTTCCTCTACATAAATATTCAGGACAGGTAGGTGAGCCAACGAGTTACAATTATGCCAGCTGGCAAAAGGCCATCCACTTTGATTGATTTGAATATCAGTCTAAGAAATTAACAGAGTCATGTCTGAATCTGCAGGCCTTGAACTCAATATTTGTTAATTATGCACTCTTGAACTATAAGTAGAATTACAAATGCCTTTGAAAGCTTAAAAATGTCATCCACTTTGCACTCTCAGGATTCTGTCTGTATTTTAAGACATGAGCCAGCAGACATGTTTTAGGAGAACTTGAATGACAGCTAATCAATGAACAGTCAGTCAGTTAATATGAAAACTAATAAAGGTAGCATAACGGTATTGTAGTTTACAGTTACCTTGTTGTGACTTTGGTGCCCCACTGTTGTCAGTGTGTCATTATCTCACTGATTAAAGCCAGTTTTGCCTCGTGATGTTCAGCGCTCTGACAGAAAACAGCACTCTCCTGATTATCTTCCAAACAGCTTTCTTTCTATCATCTTCTCTCTGCATGGCGACTGCGTTGGAGGGAGTCTAAATAAACAGAAGGCGAGGAGATGGGAGTAATTCTACTGTGCCTTCCAGCTATAGATTACAAGTCATCATGCTCAGCTGCTGAGCAATCAGACCCCAGACTGACAGCTCTGTCTCTCTTTCTCACAGCACTGGTTGGAGTTTACAAAGTCAATTGCCAAACAAATGAAATGTAAGTATTTCTTTTAACATGGCTGATTAGTTTGTGCTCACTGTTTTGACCGAATCCACTTCCATAATGTTTGATTAGAAAAAAAACATAATATGCAAAAAGAAGTCATGTTTGTACGGACTTCTGAAATATGACAGCAACAACTGCAACAATCCAAGATTTCCCTTTTTTGTCTTCTACTCACAGCCCAGCCTCCATTCACCATGTGTTTGCGTGTCAAGTTTTACCCACCGGACCCTGCTGCCCTGAAAGAGGAAATCACCAGGTAATATCTCAAGATTCCTTAGTGTACTACAGGTTGTTTATTTGTAAGGGGCCAAATACATTATTAAATATAAGTGTTACCATTTGATTTATTTTACCAGAGTTTGCTTAAGGCTAATTTTCATCTGAAAACATACCCACAGTGACAAAGCACCACTAAACAATTCAGAGAAACAAGAAAAGTCATAATATAGAGGTACACATAGTAATACATCATGTGCACACACCATGTCAACACTAGCTGAATGTTAGACAAATTAAAAGCAAGGATATTAGTTTGCAGAAAGAGTCCAATAGCACACATAGTCAGTGCAGGACACACTTTGAGTCTGTCAGAATTAGCATGTTGCAACTTTTTTTTTGCCGATGAAGTCCTGAAATGGAGATAAATGACTTGCTTATGCCTCCTCAGGGCTTTGTTTTGCATTTTCCGCCAACTTAAATAGAGTTTACTACAAACGAATTGTGTCATTTGGGTGTCATCATGACTACAGCCTTGTATTTGTCCTAAAGGACAACAGATAGACAGACTTCTGTGTGCAGAGGTAGCCACAGTCCCTCCCCTCTGAGGAACAAACTACATTCAGCAGCTATGTGTTTGATTAAAATCTGAAAAACTGGGAATCAAAAGCAACCATGTAATCAGATGCATAAACAGATATTCTATAAAGTTTTTATGAACAAAGATAAGAGAAGCAGTGTAAATCGGAGGCTCGTGTTTGCTTACAAGTTACAGATGAAATCCAGGACTTTTGTTTTCATGTGTGTGAGTCACATGTATAGTATGTGTGTCAATGAAGGAAACGTGTAAACATGTGCTCATGTTGCTAATTCTGTCCTGATGATGTAAATTTGGAGAAACTGGTACTAATATTGCCATTTTGTGAATCAAACTTGCCATAATATCAGAATATGTTTCTGCAAACCTATGACAGACAACCAGAACAACCTTGTGATATTGTTTTTCTGCTGGTGTCAATGTGCTATTTATTCACAGCAGCTACCTGTTGGTATGTTCCACCACTCGCTGCTGAAGATGACAGCTCTTACTGTGTGTCACGGTGGATGCTAAAGGATGGGAAATATCCCTGGTGTAGAAGGTCATGAGGAGCAATCACATGCTACTTCAGCAAGAGGTCGTGATATGTGTGATCGCATTGAGATGGGATTTGAAATTACAAAAGAACAGAGTGGAAACAATAAAAACCACATCACAGCCATGCAGTGAGGAAACAAACTGTGCACTGTCACCCTCTAGAATTTTCATTTGGAGTCAGCAGCAACAAAGAACAAAAGACACAAACCAAAAAAGGGCAATCTAATTCATTTTTGGGAGTCAAGTCTGCCAACACTGTTTTTTTGTTTAGTGGAAGCTCCCCTTTTTCAGAGTTCTGGCGATAATGTCAAGTCTGAAACTGGATTTTTAAAAAATCCAGCTCACATAATTAAACCATCTATTAATAAAGTTCATGAATTTCTTACATTCAGCTAGGGAGAATAGCATGAAAACGCTGACACACAGCAATATCAAACGACAGATATAAAACAAAATCAGGAAGAGCAGGATTTTATTGAGCAAAAGGGGGAAGGAAAGACGTCTCCATCTTCTGCCCTTTGTCATAAAATCACATCAGAAGTATTTTAATATTTTACTGTTATGGTATTAAGCTTCTGCAGGCAGGGAATAGCAGCACTGCAGAGATTTTAAGTAATAAAATGAGATTTTGTGGCTCAGGTAGTAAAAAAAGTTGTCCACTAATCTGTAGAAAAGTGTTGCCAAAGTTGAACTGAACCCAAAGTTACTCCTAATGACAGCCAGGCACCTTGCATGGCAGCTAACCAAAGGTGTGTGAGTGTGTCTGTGAATAAGTGGGTGAATGAGAAATGTTGTAAAAAAACAACTGCTTTGAGTAGTGTTGAGGCAGAAAAGTGCACACAAAAAATTCTATGATGTGATATGATATGCGATCATATTACCATAGACTTTCATGAGAAATTTAATATTGATTTAAGTTTCTCTCTTTATTATTAAATGAAATTGACCATCTAATCACTATTAAAACCACATGTGGTGATGAAGGTGAAAAAGCCCGTTTAATACACAGATTTAATGTATTATTAGAGTATCCAGAGCTCAGCACAGTGAGCCTCTGTGCAGGAGGGGGGGATTTAAATATTTCTTTTTCATAAGCTGCAGTGTCATGAAACTCCTCATTCCTGCTGTACTGTGTGTGTGGCATCCATGACAGCTGAACAAACTGCTGCGAGGAGTGAGCTGGAGAGCTACCGAGTGCACAGATCCCTGTAAATCACATCCCTCGACTGGTTGCCACGCAGTGAAATCTCTCATTCGCTATCCAGCTCTCCTTGATAGAGCAAAACGCTGGGAAGGAAGAGCTCCTCTAGCCTCCATCCAACTGCTCTCACTGGAGGCTTTCACATTCACACAAATGCATAGCAGATCAGCAATTGTTGTCATTTGTCTTAGATGCTATGCCCTGTTTTATACCTTTGCAAACACAGGATGAGGTAGCAAGAGGGAATAAATGCGATCAGATAGTTACATACGCATGAACCCAGAGTGTAACTTGTGTATAACTTACATTACAGAGCACAGTTTAAAACCTCAGGTACTGATCTTAGGTGATCATGAGTATTCTGTCATGTAAAATGCTCAATATAAACAGTGACCCTGCAATAGTGTTTTTTCAAAGCAGTTCTTAATACTGCTATTCTATTTATTGCTTTGCTGCTTGGAGAGAAGCAGAACCACAGGCGCATGAAATGAATCCTGGGTGGGAAAATGGACATATGAAGAATTTCTGAATGTTGCAGACGAGACAAGAAGATTGATTTGCTCCCAGTGGACTTCAGAAAGCACCTGCAATCATATTTTAAATCATTGTCAATTCTTAAAATGCATAAGCCTTAACTCAAATTCTCCCTCCAGTTAGCCTATATGTATATCTAATATTAATTTAAAATAGGTTGTGAAGGGGATAAATTGTAACATTGTTCTCAGTAGCTACATATATTTTACGTTTCACTGTGTCAAGCGACAGGATAGCTTATTTGTAGTGACCACAGACATACAAAAATTGGATTCATGACACTTGCTTCGTAAACTATTTTCATGTATTTCAGAGAAAACTATTTATCACATTCTTTCTCACTTATTAACTTACTTATTTTTTCTAGATTTTTGCTCCCACCAGTCTCTGTGTCACACCTACAGCCTCGCTGTTAAACTGTAATCATCTACTGTCAGTAGACCCTATAAAAATAATGACTCAAATCCATTTCTCTGTGTTCCACTCCACAGATATCTCGTCTTCCTGCAGGTTAAGAGAGATCTCTACCATGGTCGCCTCCTGTGCAAGACATCAGATGCAGCTCTGCTGGCTGCCTACATATTACAAGGTATCATCAGACCTGACTATGTTGGTGTTACTTTGAATTCTGACAGTTAATGCACACTTGCTGTGGTCCGTGTGTGTGTGTGTGTGTGTGTGTGTGTGTGTGTGTGTGTGTGTGTGTGTGTGTGTGTGTACTCACTTCCCTCCATATATGTATGAGGTTGAACACTCACACTGACGGGTACCTTGAGAATTATACATTGCTGTTTTTACTCTGGATTTAAAATATGAATTTTAAAACCCCCACATAAATGCAATTTAGACTCAGTTATTGCTTAAAAATATAAAATCAATAAAACTTAATTTAAACAGCACCTTTTTAAACAAATCATGTGCAGGTCAAAGTGTTTTACAAGTGACTGAGGGGAAGTATGTTTTTCTCGACAAATACTGAAAGTTTAGCAAAAAACACTGACAATTTTGGTTCCTTTGGGTTTCAGGCTCATCAGCATGCAGAGAGGTGAGATGCATTTAGAAACAGTTTCCCTGTCACACACTCTGCCAACCAACCTTCCTGCCAGCATTTTGTCTCCCAGCCTTTCCCTGAATCTAAATGTTCTCTGTGCTTCTTTGTGTCCTTACAGCACCTTTACAACAAGGCTGATTGTCAGTGTTTTGGGAGGCATTAGCTAATGTCCTTTCAAGTATTTAGTTAGTTGTAGCTCAGAATCATTTGCTGAAACACACAGCACAGTTAACTATACCTGCACATTTTTTTGCAGTTAGAATTATACGGTAGTGAGAGAAGTAAAGAAGGGAGAAAAAAAAACTTCAGTCAAACCATTTGGTAATAATTATACCAGAGTAAGGTGAACTGTTTGACTAAGCAAAGGGCAGTAAAGTGGCTAGTTTAAAGGCTGTGGGGTGAAATACATCAGGTGAGTGTGTGAAAATGGCCTGAAGATGGAAGCCTTCCCAGCTTAACCTCTAGCATAGTAGTTTTAAGTGTTTACCTTCTTTGCCAGATCTTAAGCTGTCTTAACCTGCACTTTCCTTCTAATCATTCCTTTAGGGCCCTGTGCTTGTTTAAGTGCTTTTTAACATTTTCACGTGAGAACGTGTGAATCAGAAATATTTACTGTACCTGTAAACCGTAAGGGTTTTTGGATAGATTTTTATCATCAAGTGCTGCCTGCGCTGCACAGTGCTTCTCAGAGAGTCAAGGTCTCCATATATTTCCTCCACAATCTGTAGTCTGATGCCAGTGGAATGACACCTAGAATGCTACAGCTGGCTACAGCAATGCAGAGATCAGTGCTGAGTGTTTCTCGAGTCTACACACATACCACTCAAATTACTAGTGCATTAAGATAAGGTAAGAAAAAGGCAATTTATTGGTCATCACACAATTTTAGACCCATGAAGTAAATCATAGAGCTGCCTCTCATCCATATTTACAGTCGTCACCTTTGCTAACTAAATATCACAAACCCCACATCAGTGAAAGAAATCACACTCAGCTGATATTTATGCATTTTAAGTTGTGTGGATCTTTGAGTGTTGGAGCTCCTCCTCATCAGCCTTGGACTATTCAGCATGCACATTTTTGATGTTTTGTGTGTGTCTTTTTGTGAATAGGAGCTTTAAAGACCTTGACTTCTTGGTGTTTGCCTTGTGTAATCTGAACATTTGTACTGTAGGCTTTTGAGTGTCTTCATGCATTCATTTGGAAAACCAGGGCAATCACATAGAGAGATTAAAATGAAACTTGTCCTTGGTTCAGTAATTAAGAACAGACATTAAATATAAAAATTTGGATTACAAGAATTTACGGGAGTAAAGCGTGTAAAAAACACTTTAAAGTGAAAATCTGACTTTTATAAATATAATTACTTTTTGACTTTTTTAACCATTTGCCCAATATAATAGTTTGTTCACTGTAGAAAAAATGTCTCATTACTCATCTATAAATATATGCTTGATCCTAATTAAACTGTCATGGAAAGCTGCATGCTCCTCCTGGAGATCAGAGTTGCACTGACTATATTCTGACAAAACTGTGACCACAACACAGTCTGTATATTAACATTTAAGGCACGTGATTTCAGATCTAATCTCAACAACCCATGTACTCATCAGTCTCTGTTGAAGATCCCAAAATAATGAAACCATGATGTTTTTTACTGGTGCGTTTAAGTGTCAAACAGAACTCCAAGGAAAATTAAAGCACCATTTGTCTAAAATGTAGTGGATATTCCAGATACTATCCAATTAAAATATGTTTTTGTTCAGATCAGTCAGTTCTTCTTTAGTCTAGATTGATTTCATTTACTATATTGAGAATATGTTTTTAAATGGTTTAAATGACTTAAAAGTAATCATTAATCTTTCCTTTGGTGTCTCTACTTTTCTCATTTTCCAGCTGAAATTGGCGACTACGACCCCGGAAAACATCCAGAGGGCTACAGCTCCAAGTTTCAGTTTTTCCCCAAGCACTCAGAGAAGCTGGAGCGGCGGATTGCTGAGATCCACAAGACTGAGCTGATGTAAAGTGACAACTGTCCGGATCCCTCTGTACCTATGTACTGCTTCTGTTTTGTAGCAGCCAGAGTGCAGGGCAGCCATCACAGAACCACACCCAATCATCGCTCCTACACACTCAACTGCTGACTTTAGATCTCTATATGACAACAGTCTGCTTTAATTGCAGCATTAATTACAGCTGCAGCACAGATGCAGTATAATTACATTGTAGCACATTATGGTGATGTGGTAAGTAGTGTGAATTAAAAGCAGTGATTAAGAGGTACATAGCTTGGAAGTGTTACAGGATACAATCCAATGGATGCTTTGAAAAATAATTCCATGAATAGTTTTCATTTATCAATGAGTTTATCAGTGAATGACATGTAGATTGTTTTTAGACATTTTGGAAAACTTGCATCAATTCCTCTGTGGATTTAGATTGTTTCAATATTTTCTGTCTCTTCTCATATTCTAAGACTGACTGGATGAGATCAGAGGTCTGTGGAAGCTGTACCATCTGTTGCAGGACTCCTTGTTATTTTTGTAGCTAATTTGGATCTCTGGCCATAAGTTTGTTATCATAACCAATGGGATGCCTTAGTGGTGGTACTGTGCTATGGATAGGAATTTTAACATCTGAAGTGCCTAAAACCATCGTACAGTAAAGCATATACAATACACATAACCCAGGGGGACATGGTTGTAGATTTGATCCTACACTGCCCTCTATTGCTCGTTTCCACCTTCTTCCTACAGTTAAAGGCATTTCCTCAGCTAAAGCATTTTGTAATTGAAGATGACAGAGTAGATGACTGATAGGGCTCCACAAAATGGCATAAATTTTACTCCATGTTGTAATTTACCCGAATACAAGGCAAACTCTGTGACAAAGGGATAATGGCAGTAAATTAGCATGTTTTATTGTGCACGAGTGCAAGTAAAGATCTACAATATATTCTCCATTTGTGCCAATGTGACTCATGCACTAGCTTCAGCAAAGATTATTAATAGAAGAAAGTATGGATAGCAGATTGATTTTGAATGCTGTATTTCCTTTGGTCAGTTTGACAGCTGTTAGAACATTTGTCATCACTTCAACGTTTGATTTGGGACGAAAGAGACAGTTTTAGTTTCATTCTAAGACACACAGAACAGATTTGATTATGTGTCCATTATTGGAAAAAGATGATCTGCTCAATATGATCCCAGCAAAGATTTGGAAGAGTAAGCTAGTGGTCCCAGACTTTTTTTCTGCAAGAAATTTAGTATGTATTACATCTGACTGCTTTAGGAGCTGCTCATTATTCTTTTCACCCAGTTGAAAAAAGCAGAGGAGTCTAATAAAGAAGCTATGTGGTTTATACTTGAAAAAGTTTAGATTGTTTTCCTTTTTTGTCAGAAATAAACATGTACAAATGATGTAATAATGCTGTGGCAGAAATCATTTCTTTGACTCATTGTTTTGTTCTTTTTCTCTTTCACAGAGGTCAGAGTCCTGAAACGTCAGAACTTAACTTTCTCCAGAAAGCTCAGATGCTGGAGACGTATGGAGTGGACCCGCATCCATGCAAGGTAATCAAAACAAAACAACTGTAAAGCAAACCATGGAACAATTTTACTTCTTTCTTCAAATGTCTTTTATCCGAGCAGGAATCTACTGGAAAATATAATCTAACTGTTGTTCATGTTCCTGTCAGGATGTGTCTGGCAACCCAGCTTTTCTGGCTTTCACTCCTTTTGGATTCACTGTGCTGCAAGGAAACAGGAGGGTCCATTTCCTCAAATGGTGAGCACAGACGCACACTTAAAACCTGACGTGATAATCATATTTAAACACATTAGAAAACAAGACTATGCTGTGTGTGCTTAAAAAAAGGAAAAAGGAAAAGCTGCCCTTTATTTTCTGCACAATTTAACACACAAACATACTCACTAAATTAACAGCTTGTGCATGAGTAGAGTGCCCATAAACCCAACAAACTGCTTAATATTCAAGTCTACATCTTCAAGTTTTTTATGTCCACATAACACACAGCGAATGGTTTAGGATAAAAGAGTCACAAAATTCCAGAATCTGTTGTTTAAGATAGCAGAAAAGACAAATAAAATTTTAAAATTAATTGAAATTTAATTTATTGTTTAAATTATCCACATGCAGTACAACTTTTATTGTTGTGAAATTTGGTTTAAGGAAGTCCAAAAGAAAGTAAAAGTTGCCAGTGATCCATACAAAGGAATATTGACGACCTTTCAGGACGTCTGAGTCAACCAGCTGTGAAGCAGGGCAATTGTTTACAGAGTCAACATGTGTTGTTGTTAAATCTGTTTCTTCAGCTGTGGCAGCTTATCCTTGTGATTTTGTTTGGAATCAATGTGTCTAGACTTTTCAGCACAGAAATGAAACACTAGTGGTCTTATTAATTTACCTCCTGCCACAATTAATATTTTACAACCCTTATCCATTTCTGTCTCACCCTTCTCACCCTGGCTTTCTCTCTCATTCTTTCTACTCACATTTCTGTCTTTCTGTCTTTTTTCTCATTATTTTGCTCTCTCACTCATTTGGCCTGCCTGCCTATGCATCTCAACCTCAGGGAGGAGGTGACCAAACTCAAGTTTGAAGCAAAGACATTCCATATATATGCAAATCAGAAGGAGGTATGTGTATCCATTATTAAAATGCTGCCTATTCTAGCCTGTGGTGCTCTGCTAGTTAAATGAGTGCAGCCTTGTTTTATGCATGCAGACGCTGCCACTGGAGAGCCAAGTATTTTGTCCTTAATGCAGATGTAAATGGGGAATGATAGGACAAAAAAATCTGTTAGTCAGGGGTTTCAGTCAATAAAAGAGCTAAGTAAGGCAGCACCTGAGAGGTATACTGGCCTTTAGCCAAGAGCTCAGTCCATTTGAAAGGTGAAATATCTTTAAATCTTATTTGGAATAATAAGTACGTCTCCAGGAAATTGTGGAATTTTTGTATATTATTTTATATTTTTTTTGGCATTTTTTGACAAGAACATGACTGTATACAGACAAATTTGTTTGTCTTATAAATGATGGTGTGAATGGGATTGAAGGAGGATACAAGCCTTTATGTAATGCAGATGTTGGTGTCTAACAGTGGCAGAAAGTGTTGTCAGTATTTTTATTTTCATATGAATTCAATATATATCAGTGAATGTACTGGACTTTTTACAGGATAAGAAGATCATACTGACTTACTTTGCACCTACACCAGAGGCCTGTAAGCATCTGTGGAAGTGTGGAGTCGAGAATCAAGCTTTCTACAAGTGAGTACGAGGATCTCCAAAAGTTAACTACAAAACAGATATATTTTAAGTTAGGCTTATGATCATTTTCATGATTTTTCTCTCCATTCATTCACAGATTGGAGAAGTCGAGTCAAGTCCGCACTGTGTCCAGTAGCAATCTCTTCTTCAAGGGTAGTCGCTTTAGATACAGGTATCAATAGACTGTTCCTGTGTGGCTACTTGGTTTACATCCTGTGGCTTGTTTTAGTGGATTATATTTTTTATTTTAGTGATCACAGGTTAACAGATTTCCATTTGTATTTTTTTTTTTAGTGGAAAGGTTGCAAAAGAAGTAATGGAACAAAGTGCCAAAATTAAGAGGGACCCCCCAGAGATCCACAGGTCACAATTCTTATATCAATTAAATTGTGCAGTATATTGCTTAAGTTAGTGTTTAACCCTATATGTGTCTGTGCACATGTGTTTATATGTGAGTTTATGTATGTGTATGTTAATTTCAGGGCTGGCATGGTGCCTAGTAGGAGTTGTCCATCCATCACCCACGGCCCACGTCTGACCAGCGTCCCCAGGACCCGACGGAGAGCTGTGCATATCTCCATCATGGAAGGTAAAACACACACATAAACACATAGCAGAGGAGAGAAATACTTTTCTATGTCGATGGCTATCAAGGGAGGGAGTCTTCAGACTGTCTAATAACATCTGGACTGGGCCAGTGAGCAAGAGGCTGCCTGTTTGCCTGTTAGTCAGCATATGTCTCTTTGTCCAGTGGTGCCCCAGCTCTTTTGTCTGACATACCACAGTTATGTCAGCTGAACTGAGGTTTACCTTTATCCAACACCACACATAATGTTAGAAATGCCTTCATTTGTATTTATTTCCAACTGAACCACCACTCCAGTATCCCTTGTATTAGCAGCAAACTTAATGCAAATAGAAAACATTTTAGAGAATCTGCTGCAAAGCTTCCATAAATTTTGTGCATAGTTAACCATAAGTCCACAGTGACAAATCTAATTGACAGGCAGCTGTGGCTCAGACGTAGAGTGGTTCACCCACCAATCGTCACATTGACAGTTTAATCCCAGGTTCCTCCACATGCTGAAGTGTCTTTGGGCAAGTCATTAAACCTGAAGTTGCTCCAATGGAATTCTAGCACTTTATGTGGTGGATTTGCGACCACTGGTGTGTGTGAATGGGAAACATTGTAAAGTACTTTCAGCACAACTCAAGTAGAAAAGCGCAAGCTAAGTGCAGATCATTTACTATATAAAAATACAGCTTTAGGTTTTGCACTACTGGCAATCTTTACTGGCAAATCCCCACCTGCAAACTTCCTATTATTGCTAGAATGTTGCTTAATCCTTTTAAAACCACAGGGATCACTGGTGACACTGCAGCGCATGTGTATTTCAAATTACTGTAACTCCTCGCTACTTCATGCAATTTTAATTATTCAAACTGCCCCTGAAAGCTGTGAAACGGGGCTTTCTGGTGCTATTACATACATTATGGTAATGACTGAGTGCGTGTGGGGAGAGGGAGGAAATGAGTGGAAATGAGTATTATAGTGCTAAAAGGGTTAAAGGCCGCTGGTGGCCAACAGTGGCAGTGAGGAGGCATTATAGAAAACTAATTTCTGTGCTAAAAATCAACCACAAGTTTTACAACTGCAAAAATTTTACCTTTGAATGGAATCCATTTTGTCGTTTTGCCAATTAAGTAATAGGTCTTTCACAAAAGACATTTTAACCTGTCTCAGTGTGAGATACAGATATACAGGAAATCATTAGCAATGACTCTATGTTCCACTCATTATTTACATCTGTTCTTTTCTTGTAAAAACGTCTTCTCTGAAAATGTCACATACTTTTACTTAAGTATTAGCAAAATTAGGACTTTATTTTTATCCGGCTATAATTTAGTTATTTCAAATATTTATTCACTACTTTGCTATTTTGGAAGTTTTATACACCATGTTTTTTTTAATTTTAGGTATCTTTATTTTTATTTTTGAGACCATTTTACCAGTTTTCCTATTAGCTTAGCTTAGCTACAAAGTTTTTTACTCTCATTACTTTCATAAAACTGTTGTTTATCCAGTACTTTTAACTAAATATTTTCAACATTTTATCCATCATCTTTATGTCTATTTTTAGTTTTATACCTAACCATTTGAATCATCCATTTCTCTTAGCTAACTGTTTAGATTTCTCAGATAGCTTGCTAACTGTTTTTCATGCAGTCAGAGCTCGTAGCGTTAAGGGGGTACAGCTACCTTACTATGAGGATTTTTGTCCTTGCTGTTTTAAATCAAATCGTAGTTTAAATTTTCTGATTAGTTGAGCCACGTGACAGTCTTTCTATATCACATACCCACACAAATAAAGTACAGTTTTGAGTATCAGTGTGCTGGGGTAGGAAATCACTACTTGTGTGATCTGATCTGCTGTGGATCACATATTAACGCTGCAAAATTTCTGGGGTCCTTTTATAAATACTCTCATGCAATAATTCTAAAACACACACATATTCTTGAATGAGAAAGGCAGCATTCAGTAAGTGCCTTTCCATGTCAACGGCCCCCCACTTCTAAGTGTCAGTCACTCTCTATGTATTTGTGTGGCATTTTACTCTTTCTCTCTTGGATGGTTGTTCTGTGTAAAACACACACTCACAGTGAAGAGCACCCATCAGCCGCTGGCCTCGGGCATTATTTTGATGTGAGAAAGTCATCCTGTCAGTTTATAAAGGGCACTTACGGTCCCCTGTTTCCTCCAACAGGCTATTAACCTTTTGCCAATGCTGCCACTGAGAGTAAGTTAGCTCCTGGTTGATCTGCCTCGATCAAACTAATAAACCTATAGCACAGTCTGTTCACAACAACGACAAAAAAACAGTCTTTTGTCAAACTGGCCTCCCTCTTGTCACAGAAAGAAAGATCAGACTCTGACATTGCACCCCAGTGTTGCAACAGTGAAACAACCCCCCTGTGTTTTGTCCTGTTGCTCTGTCTCTGCTGGTATTTCCACTGGTAATAATATCTCTGCCTGAAAATAGCTCCTGCTGTCAGAGGCCATGCTGTGTGTGTCACAGTCCTCGGCAGGGGGGGCGTTGAGGTGAACTGTGACACAAGTGGACCACATTCCTGGGCCTTGTCTTTCACTCTCTGACTGTCTTTCTGTTCATCTACGGCTGTCAGCCTGCCTGCCTGCCAGCGTGTGGGAGCTCACTGCGGAGACGGGAGTGCTGCTTAGCGAGCCAGCCAGTGGGAGACAAAGACAAACAGCAGGAAGACAGAACGAAGAGGCAGTCTGAAGAAAGCTGAATTGAAGAAAACAAAAAGAAGGAGCTCAGGAATAGTTTGTGTCGGGCCAAGGTTAAACGGGTGTGTTTTGCTGTCGGTGAATTATGGTGAAGTGTTTGATCCGGATCCAGACCAAGGTGAATGTTCACCTGCGTATGATCAATCATTGTTATCGGGATGTGAAGGTGCGTGTGCTGTCTCTGGGACCCAGGCTGTTGGGTAAGGCTTTGGGGGTCCTGCCACTCTTCCCCGCCCTCCCCGGGGGATCTTCCACCTCAGGTTCTGGTCCCGGATCAGGACAAAGCTCCAGGACCCCCTCCAGGCTAGCAGTCCCTCCTCAGCTCCATGGCTGCAGCCCCCCAGCCGGCCGTGCAGGTAACACCCAAGACTGGTTTTGTCATGTGGGATTTTAGAGTGCTGGATTTATGTGGTAACGTCCATTACAGTGGGTGCAGACATGAATAGAGAAGCAGACATTTTTCAAGCTGGACGACGACATATGTTCATACTGTATAATTCTCAAAACCCAAATGAAAATCACATCATTATGGAATTATCTAGTAAGACGTTATTGAAGTCTAACGCAGTGGTTATCGAAGTTTCAGTCATTGTGATTATCTACAATCCAGAAAACAGCTATGAAAAAGTCATGAGGATGAAGTGAGAGCTCTAAGAAGATGTGTTTTTGTTTCATGTTTATTTAGAGTTGCATTTGCCACTTCTAAGTATTTCATTCAGACATGACTGCATGATGGGAGGAAGGGCTCAGTTAGCACAGTTTGAGGAAAGCTCATCATCAAAAACAGATCAGACTTCCCTTTTGTTTGTATTACACTCAGAAATGTCATCACAGTTCAACAGAGCAGTGAAAACCTGAATATTCTGGCAGCAATCCATGCAAGGCTTGAAAGAGACTGAGGGAATTTTAGCTTCAGAACTAATTAATGATGAACTGATGAACATAATTTCTCTCAGACCTCCTCTATTAAGGGCTTTAAGGGACATGTTTTATATACTCCGATTTACATCAGTGACTAGTGGACCTAATAAGAATGTCCTGAATTTTCTGGCATCTTATTTCCTCTCTCTGAAGTATAGTGTAATTCACTACGAGGCTGATCGCAAGCAGTCAAGTATCACAAACTGTTCATACATAGAAGTATTGGTAATGCAACACTGTGCCAACCACATTTGTCAACTTATCATTGCAAAACGATACAGCTGTTTTTTCCATCATTACATCGGCGTCGGCAAGCAACTTGAGTGGTAGCCCATAGGTCCCTCCTGAGGTTGGCTTTAATAATGCCATTTTTCGTGTCTCATGAGCAATGTTCCCTGTAATTTTTCCTGAGTCTGAGCAAACACACAAACTCCCTGAGCGTCCCTTGGACCACTGTGAGCAACATCAGACGTGTGCACTGTGGTCACACCAGCATCACATCCATTCAAGTTACATGGTTCATTAAAAGAATCAAATTACAGCATTTACATTTCTGTTAAAACACTTTGTCAACAGGAGCCAGTTGAAGGCTGCAGTGATTTTAGTGACACTACAATGTATAAGAGTGAAGTTATTGAATATTTGTCTCTCTTTACTGTTGCAGTGGTTTTGCAAATTGCAGACGGACCCTGTTCACTCCATAGACACCAATGTTATTCCTGTAGCTTGAAAGACAGCTACTTTTGATAAAACTGGGCTTGTAGCACATTGTCTGCCTTGCAACAATGGGAAAGAGGCACCGTTTATGTTTTGACAACCTATATCTAATGAGTTATTGATGCTGGAAGCCCGAATCTGTGGATATCTTTCCAACATTACTGAATTTGGGGCCACTACCACCTAAGGAGTGATATATTTAATTCTGAAAAAAGCATTTAGCCATACTTACAGCTTTAAGTGCTTTATTAACACGGAACTAAAAATTTTGTGTTGTTTTATTATCACAGGTTCTGTCTGAAAAGAGGTGGCATCATTTTAAACAGTGAAATCAAACTAACAAAATGTAATGACCAACCAGTGAGCAATACTGGATTCTGCAAAAACATAAACAACTTTTTTTTTTTTAATCTAAATCTTATCTTAACACAGTTAATTTTTGTGTGTATGCATGTATTTATTGATTTATTTAGTAATAATAATAATAATAATAATAATGGATTAGATTTATATAGCACTTCTCAAGGCACTCAAAGCGCTTCACACTCACACAGTGGTGGTAAACTACATTTGTAGCCACAGCTGCCCTGGGGAAGACTGACGGAAGCGTGGCTGCCAATCAACGCCTATGGCCCCTCCGCCCACCACCCACATTCATACTCCAGTGTGAGTAGCAGCACTGGAGGCACGGTGGGTAAAGTGTCTTGCCCAGGGACACAACAGCACGTGACTAGGACAGAGCGGGAATCGATCCGCCGATCCTTCGATCATTGGACGACCCGCTCTACCACCTGAGCCACAGCCGCCTCACGATAAGTACTGTTAACACATCAGAGTGATATCTGAGTGAGTTTTTCTTAAGATAGGCAAAGGCCATTTATTGATTACATATAGGCTATTAAATGTTTGTTAAAAACTAAAAAGCATTTAAAAAAAAACAACTTAGGCATTTATTGAGTCACTAAAATACTGTAGAGTACAGACCACATCAGCATGATTATAAGCATCCTCTGGTAAATTAACAACCAGATACTGATGTCTCTCACCATATGGACTTCAGGAGATGACTGGGGGATGATAAACTGTGATCTACTGGTTGGGTTCTCTCTGTTCTCATGTTTCTTACATGTTGGTCTCCTGACAGCCGGGTCCTAATGTTTTTTGAGCAACACACCATACTATGATGTCTTTACAATGAGGGTTCTACTATGGAACCAGTTTGACATGTTCAGGTGTTCTTTGTGTGAAAACTCAGAGATTTCAGTTATCAGAAGGTGGTTTTCAACTTTCTTTGTTAACTTTCTGCCTCAACTTTAAACTAAATTTCCTTCACTAAGCCAGCCCTCTGGACTTCCAGTAAGCTGTGTTCCTATTGGCTGTCCAGGTGGCTGCTTGGTGTTATTAGGAACACCTGAGCAGCTCAGTGTTATCAGGAACACCTGAGCAGCTCAGTGTCTTCCTGCTTTATTTAGCTGCAGACAAACATTTCCCCTGTTTCTCTTCACCTGAACTGGGTTTGGTTCCGTTGCTTTAATTTGTTCTTTAGGTGTTGGCTTGCAGCTTCCAGCAGTAAAATCGTCTGTAATGTATTTCTTGGTGTGCTTTAGGGCTTTGTACTGGATAGTTGTCTTGGTAAAGGTGATTCTTTAGCCACAGTTAGCACATGGTGCTAATGTGTGCAGTGATTAGTGGATTTGGTGCAGCTGAGTTGTGTCTTTGTCTTGGCTGTAGTGAGTCTTCAGAGGTTTTTGGTCAGACACGTTCTGTATTCTTGTTTGTGAACCAATGTTGGTTGTCCAGAAGGTAAGAGTTCCTGTCCTGATTCTCTGTTCTCAGAGGTTCTCTGGTAGGCTGCAGGAGACTTTAGTGTTTGGGTTGTGCTAGTTTGGTTTTTGTACGGTTTCATTTGGACGACTATCTTGAGGCCCCTCCATGTGGTTTAGTGAGGTTTTCTGGAACAGTTCTACAAAGCAACCTGCAGCAGAAGAGACTTTGAGAGTTTTTAGGAAGTTCTGGAGACCAGACTTTAGAGCAGCAGAAACATTTGTCAGTAGTTTGAGCAGGAGAAGGTGAGCTTCAGAGTAGAAATGAGACAGAAACCTTCTTGACCCGTGTGGTGAGGTCCTGTACCAAGAGTTTGAGCAGGTTGTGAAGAGTCTGTAGTTCTTTGGTCTGAAAGCACAAGAATTGACTCATTAAAGGAGAAAACAGGAGATATTGTTGGTTCTTCTGTCACTCTGTATATCAAGTTTATATTTTAAATGATTTCCCATGTGAGCCCAAGAAGACTTCAATAAACTCCCTCCATCCCCTAGACACAACATATTTTATTACCATGTTCAATCTTTTTTTTTAAATGTTTTTGAGTTTTAATCATAGTTTTAGCATAGTTTTTTTCTCTTGGCTTGTTTAGTTTTGTCATCTGTGTAAAAGGTGCTAAACAAATAAAGTTGAATTGATAAACTGAATAATTGACTAACTCATGATTGTGACAACAGAAGTATTTTCATTGTGATTTAAGGGTTTATTTCATTTTTAAGGTTGGGGTTAAAATCTTGACAGAAAAAGAAGATTAAAGAAAAGCAATTAAATCAAAGGAAATAAAATTAATACAATAAAACTTTTAAAAAGTTTTATTATTAAAAAGATTTAAGAAATTTAAGATGTAATTTTCTAATTAAACATTAATTTTTTAATTAAATGTTTTGTCTTTTTAAAGGTTTAATAATCTAATTAAATGTTTTGCATTTTTTTAAATGTTTAATATTCTTCTTGTTTAATTGTATTTTTTAAATGTTTAATTATGGAAAATTATCTGTAATTTTTAATATTTGTATTTAAATTTTTTTTTTAATTTCATAGTGACATGTATTGTATCTTGCTGAATTATCTAATTCAATATTTTGTCTGTTTAATACAGTTAAACATTAAATACAATTAAATTAAACAGACAAAATATTGAATTAGATAATTCAACAAGATACAATACATGTCACTATGAAATTAAACAAAATTTTTTAAATACAAATATTAAAAATTAATCGAAACAAATATTGGGAAAGAAATAGAAACTCAAACAAGCCGATAAAACATTTGAAAAACAAACATTAAAAAGACAAAACATTTGGAAATCAAATCAGACATTAGAAAAGAATAAAAGGTGAGAAAAGAGCAAAACTAAACGTTTAAGAAGAAGCAAACTAAAGACAAAACATTTCAAAAGACACCAGTTAGACTTTAGAAGATCAAATTAAACAGAAGAGAATAAAACGATCAAAAAGATCAAAAACAGATAAAGATCTGAAAGCGTTTTCTAGTCTGAAACGAAAACATCAAGTTGTTTCTTCAAACATTTCCTCTTTCTATGTTCTTGGTTTGATTGTGAACAGATTTACTAAGAACTCATTTCAGAAAACTGCTTTCCAGATAAAGTCTACTAGTAGTTGAAGGCATTTATCAAACTAATGTTACTGTCTGATCTCCACAAACTTTACTGTTCAGTGAAGAGAATCAAAGTTTGTTGAGGATTTCTAAAAAACCCACAGGTGAAGGTCTGAGAAGAACTCAGATGGATGGTCTAAATGTGAAATCAAGACTCATGGTCACAAGTTTTAAGGCTTCTGTTAACCAGAAAGTTCAAACTAACAGAGAAGTACTGAGAAACTTGTAAAATTTCAGTCCTCAGACTGTCTGAAGGTTCAAACTAACAGAGAACTACTCAGGAACTTAGAAGATATCAGTCCTTGGACTGTCTGGAAGTTCAATCTAACAGAGAACTACTGTGGGACTTAGAAAATTTCAGCCTTCAGACTGTGTGAAAGCTCAGGTCCTGAGGACTCGGGAGGTCTGGAGGCTTGGAAAGTCTTGGAACTGAGGGTTCAACCCTCCAGCACAAAGGCTGAAGTCCAGCCTCCTGAGAAAAACGGTCGAGTCGAGACTCAAGTTAAAAAAAAAAATCGAAAATGGCAAAAAATAGATGATAAATGCGCAAAAAAAACAAGATTTAGTATCTGAGCGAATAGCTCAGGGGATAAGAAGACAGACTACCAAGTGGAAGGTCGCAGGTTCAAGACCCACCACTGGCACTTTTCTTTGTTTGTCTTTGTCAGGATTTAATAAAATTTAAGAAGTGTCTGGTCTTGAACCAGCGACCTGCAGCTCCATAGGCAAATCCTTAACTCACTGAGCTACAGATCAGATAAAATGAAATGATTTCGTCGTCCCTTTGACATCGTAGTTCCTCAAGTGACCACATGGGTGGAGCCAAGGCGGAGTCTGGGTGGAGTCAGGGCGGAGAGTAGGCGGGGAGGTGGGTGGCGGCCTCCCCCCTCTACTCCCCCACCTCCCCCCACCACCCACCACACCTTCCCCCGCCTCACGAGTTCTTCGAGTCTCCACGAGTTCTTCGAGTCTCCATGGGTTTTCCCAAGTTTCTGGAGTTTCCACGAGGTCAGAGGCAGAACAAGTTGTCATGAAGAGATGTTGAAGTCGGCCAGGATGGAGTGACTTTTTACAGCGACTAGAAGGACGATGACTAGAAGAGCAGGTCTTTAACCACCATCCATAAAATCCATGGAGTCGGCTCCAGAGAAATGAAAGGTCAACTTTTATCAACCTCCATCCAGATGTTCAACTTGATATCTTTACTTTGAGATTTTTAGCACCACAAACCTTTAGTATCACACTTTATTATCATTTATTAGGACTTTAATGGAATCCACCAGCAGATTTACTTTTTGTTGACAAACTTTATTCTTGTCGTCATGGGACTGCAGTATTTAAAACTGTTCCTTCTATTTGACCTCATGTTTATTAGTTTTAGTGGAGAAAGTTATTTTAGTTGTCGATTAGTCTCTTAAAAACCAAATAATCAATTGGATTAGTCAAGAGGTTAAAATTTCTTACTGTCATATTTTAAATATGACAAAAAACATAAAAATAAAGTGTCTTGAGACAATTTGACCTGTATTTGGCGTTATATAAATAAAATTGAATTCAAATTGTATGTATCTTGTAATGGAGTAATTCAGCCATATATGTTGGAAAACACATTTTCTTTGTCCATTAAACTGTTGATTGTTTCCTCCAGTAATTCATTTCTTGTTTTGGTTTATAAAATGTCAAACCCAAATATATTCAGTTTACTGTCATAAAAACCAAAAAGATTTACATTCATGATGCAGGAATCAGGCAGTTTTTCACTTTTTATCTTAGTTTAGTCAGAAAGATAGTTGATAATGTGTGAATTGTTGCAGCTTGTGAGCCGTAGAAGGTTTTAATCTTTGGGGCCGAGTGTCAAAAAACATTTAGAAACCAACATCAACAAAACACTCAAAGATTTGAACATCATTTGCATGACAATGTCAAATTAAAGGACATTAATTTCCAATGTAAATGTATGATATTCATCCTCTGGAGCTTTCTCTTCACATCGTCTTCCACCTGGACTGGTTTGGTCGGGAGCATGTGCAACAAACATTTGAAAAACTGCACTTTAACATCAATGAATGACACTGAAGTTTAATCTCTACATAAATGAGACTGAGTCTGGATGTGCTGCTCTGTCATTAACTCCTAAGTTTAGGGAAAGCTCAAACAAAAGAGGACAGTTCAGATAAGACTTGAGAATGAGCTTATTTTGAACAAACATCTCAGACTTTCTGAGCTTCAGCACCTCTAGCAAGATATTTTAACAACAAGCAACTCAAGAGATCCAGAAGTTGGAGAGAGTTAGCTTTAGCTGAGCCAAAGAACATGTGGGACGCTAACCTAGCAAACATTTCAGACTTTTCTCTGTGAATTCTGAGAAATAATTTACTATTTAATGACAGAGCTACACATCTTAACTCAGTCTCATGAAGACAGACTCTAATTCAGTGTCATCCATCCATATTAAAGTGCAGTTACCCAAAATGTTTGTTGCATGAGCTCCAACAAAACCTGTCCAGTTAGAAGGCCACTTTGACAAACAGGAAGTGGACGATTCCAAGCAGATTTACAGAAGGGGGAACCAGACTGTACTAAGTGTGGTCGAGTATAGAGGGGTGTTTTGTGGGTTTTTAAGGCTGATAATTAGTTTTTTTTTCTTTTTTTTTTTAGCAACATATAAGAATTCAAACAGTTTTAAAAGTTACTATACTTTTACTTGTGCAATGAAATTATTATTCTATGGCATTTTTTAGATGACATATTATACTCTGATGTTTTCTTGAATTACATATTATTTTGACAATATACTGCACTATGACATTTTTTGAACCACATATCATACATGACAATTTTAGGCAACATCCTATCATTTTGCGCTTTTTGAAACACATAATAATCTGTTTTGTTTTTTTTTTTCTTGCCAACATGCTGTACTCAAAACCAAATTTTTTCCCTTCTGAGATGAAAGATATAAAAACTAGTCATGTCAGGATCTCTCTTTAAATGCTGCAGGGAGCCCCATGATACCTCCCAGTCACTGAATAATGCATCTTCCCAATGAACCGCCGTCTTCTGCTGTGTGTTTTCAGGTTTGGAGTCTCTTCGAGACAGTGCCCACTCGACGCCTGTGCGCTCCGTCTCCCATGGCGACTCCTTCATGCCTTCTCGAGGCCAGATGGTGGATGGCAGCGAGGCGAGCACGTCAGCAGTCATCTCCGACGAGGCCTACAGCCCCTCAGACAGCGTGCTGCCCACACCAGTGGCAGAACATGGGATGGAACCATTGGCCCGTCACCTCAACGGTGCTCCCTGCAGCATCGATGAGGAGAAGGACTCGGAGGCGGGGACATCAAAGGAGGGCCAGGCTGCAGAGTTTGGACCTGGCAGAAGAGCACTGCGTATGGTCAGGAGTAGGCCTTCACCACCCAGCGATGTAGAGGAGCTCAACAAGTTCATCCTGAGCGTGCTGCGTCTGTTCCTGGTTACCATTGGACTGCTGTTCGCCCTGCTGCTGCTCCTCATCATGCTGACAGAATCAGACCTGGACATTGCCTTCCTGAGAGACATCCGCAAGACACCTGAATTCCAGCAGTTCCACTTTGAATACTTCTGCCCTCTGCGGCGCTGGTTTGCTTGTAAGTTACGATGGATGGGAGGTTTCATCGTCAGTAAGTGAGGTGAAGTGAAAGACTGAAGAAGAGACTAAACACAGGCCTCCACTAACGGAAATGGGACAACAAACAGGTCAGGAGATGAGGGGGAGAGGAGGGAAAAGGAAGAAGATGACAGCCCTGTTCCTAATATCAGCTGTCCCAGGAAGGAGGTTCTGTCACAAGCCACGGACTGTCCCCTGAAGAGCCTTGTTTATTATGTTTGACCATCACTACGCGGAAAGGAAATCACATTTTACTTTAGAAATTCAGGTCATCTCAAGGTATTTTATTTTTACACAAAGTCACAGTGACAGGGTTTAATTTAAACGCTGAACCAGGTCTGACAGACACTCACTTCTTCAACCACAGATAATAGTTGCCTTTATTTTTGTATTAATTTATATGTATAACATTACAGTAAGACAGAATGAGCTTAAGTGTTGGGGTGCGTGTTGCAAGACCTGAGAGTTTGAGCAAAGTTTTGAGATAAGACAAGACTGGGGCCAGTCTAGCTCATCAAATTTTAAGTCAATGCCAACAACATTCATGATGATTAGAGGTCATTGTGGTCGCTGTTTTGAGATGGACCAGTGTCGGGGGGGGGGCGGTTAAAGAAAGTGTGAAATGGAAAAATAAGCAGCACTTGAATGTAGATGAGTTCTGATAATATTTGGAATGTTAATGTTCTTTTTATACATTTCTTAGGCAGATAAAAATATACACCTTCCTGAATTCTCCACGTGGTACACAAACACCACATCTCACATATCGAAAATAAACAACTGCTAAAACTTAGCTGCAGCAGCTATTTGAAACAGCTGTGATGTGGGTGCTGCTCTGTCAGCAGGCTTGAATGAATATTTTTGTTGTAAGTGTGACATTGTTTGTGGTCAGATATCTGTTAAGTGTGCTCACATGACCATTTTTGTCCAGACACTAGAAGACTAATAAAGTTTTACCATCCAATGACTATAAATTAAGCCTTTGTAAGGACATAGGTAAGTAAAGGAGGTTATAGGTTTAATTTTAGTTGAAGAGCAGCCAAATAATGCTAATAACTACAATCAACTTTTGCGTGTGAGGAACAGTTGTCACTTTGCCGTAGTTACTTTTACAGTAGTTGTAACGGTGATGGGACTATGTGAGCTAGCACTGTAGTAATAGTCAAGTGTTTGGTTAGACTCCCACAATCTGTAGAAGGAGTTCATCTTGATGTGCAATATTGTTGATAGAAAAACAACCACAGACCTTTCCATTAAGGCAAATCTGACCTTGTTCTACCTTTGTAAAGTGCAGAATTAGTGTTATTTTCCTTCAGTATATAGTTAAGAGTTTGGTTTCAGTTCAAGACCGATGTCGAGTGAAGGTCATTTAACTTTATTTAGCCCTGCTGTGTTCAAATTTCTGCATTTATCTATAAAGGCTATTTAGATCATGTTTCCATTTTTGTACAAACTGCTGTCTTGGTAACACATTGAGATTTCCTCACAGTGACTTTTAATGTACTTGAAGTATCTTTTTTTTAATTACAGTGGATATATGGATTTCAGCCCCGCACTCACTTACAAGAGAGCCTAAGATAAGTTATTTTTACGTCCTACTGCAATCTTCATCATCACGCCTACCAAAGAAACCTCTGTTGTCTCATACATCTGTCTGCATCAACAGATGGAAACTAATAGTCTCCTGTTCTTCTCCAGCCTTATTATGATATTTCACAGGTTAGCCTACAATGTGTCTTTACAGCCCAGAGCAACAGAGTCAATTCAAACCATGCAGTCAGTTTCGACGATTAAGTATTTGTCCTCTCTTTAAGACTAAAAGTGGTTGCTTAGGTTATATGTATGTGTATGTGCTGTAAGCCAGTGGTAATTACAGGCTGATCAGCAATTATACAGCACTATACCCAAAAAATGGATGCATTATTTATGCAGAGAGGAGTGGCTTAGGATAGTGATTGACTGATGGATTTAGGTTAAGCAGGTGCCTATAAGTAGTCTGAAAAGTTACTGTATTCATAATTAAATTCTTCCGACGATAAAAAAAAATCCACAGGTCGAAAGCAAAATACATCACTTTGAGTCCCTGTAGTGTTAAATAGCCAGCTTTAAATGCCAGTTTTATCTTTGCACATGATAAAAATGACCCGAAATATTATCAACTTAGTCTTTTTTTTTGTTCTTTTAGTTTGAACTTGGATGAGTAATAGAAATATTGACTGATGTATTTCTATTCAATAAACAAAAGCATTCATGTTTCAGGGTTGGTTTTCAGACTTAATACTTTATGTATTTGCTTTAATTCAGGTGGTGCTCAGGGGTTTTTGATTGATGTTAACAGATCATATATGGGAATAAATGGCCAGTGAAGGCAGAGATTTTGCATTTTAGCTATTTTTCTGTTAATGTGTATGGAAAAATTACAACACAATCTGAGCAATAAACTATACAGATTATGTAATGAATATTAATTACCATGAACTGCAAACCTAATGTCCGTCCTTGTCTCCTAGACGTGCAAATTGTCTTTTAAATCCTCTCAGAAGGTATAACAGCCTGTAGATGCATGTGTGAAAGGAACCGTGGCCACTGTTCCTGACTACCCACAATGCTATGTAATGCTCTGTGGTATAAAGAAACTTCCCCAGAATATCTATTGTCAAAAAAGTTCCTGTAAATCCTGTTTGCTTGACTGATTTTATACAAGCTGATTAGATGAGAGTTTTGTTGTGAAAGTCTGTGTAAAAGAACTGAACACCTCTGACAGTACACCCAAGTTTCATGACAACTGAAGTGGAGCGGATTTATTTTTCGCCAATTTAAAACAGCAGAAGTAGCATTTTCAACTACCTGAACCTTTCTTTGTTTCTTTGTGCAATGCAGTTCAATACACTATTATTTTTTTTTTTTTTTAATTGCCTAAATCTGTTTGAGATGACTTGAACTGGCAAAGTGAGGTGACAGTTCCACCGACACGCAAATCTTGTTTTCATTTTACTGAATCATGTAAACAGGAATAAGGCCTCAGACATGGGCTTACTGTTAGCTTCTTTCCTGTACCATGGCCCTGCACATGGAAATGTCTCTGTAAGCATGTGTTCTGCATTTATTACCTCCAAACAAGACTGCTTATTTCCAATCACTGACTGAAGACTGGTGTAATCTATTTATGAATAAATATTATCTATTCTTGACATGTGGCAGCTAGTCTGGCTACAAGTTCAATTTTGAATTCACATAAGAGGCAAACAAAGGTATTAAGCTTGAAAATATTCAACAGTGAAACTAAAATCCTTTTTTTAGTGAAGCCAGTGCTCATACATTCTAGTCTTTTATATGACACTACTGCCATCTTCAGGTAACTACCACTGCTGAGATTAACGCCATTCACACTCAAAATGTTTAGCATTAAAATATCTATTTATTGCGTTTGCTTCAGTAGACACAAATAAAAACATTAAATTAAAAAACGAAAATGAGCACAGCTTCACAACGGCCACTTCTCACTTTTTCCTTTTCACTGTGCCACAAGCAAACAATACAAAGGAAACTGTAGAAATTGATAGGGTTCCACATGACATTTGGAACTACAAAGGATTCAATTAGGATTTTTCCTTAAGTTTAACAGAAAGAAGACTTCTCATCTTGAACTGACCAACTGTTGGTGAAACATAAAATAAAGTAGCTGATACATATCACATAAAATTATCAATTTCTAACATTAAATTCACCTCTGTGTCAAATATCCAGTAACAACTGGTTGGTCACTATCCAGGCAAAACAAACAACAATATATCAGACATGACAAATAATAATAATAATTGGAAAGTTCTAAGGGAAAGTCAAGATCAAAGCTTTCAAGGCACCAAATGCCCCATAGAGTAAAAGTAAGGCAGGAGCAACCAATAAAGCACATCCCTTAATCTATCAAATCCGGATCAGATTAGATTTTTTGGCCACTGTACAGGCACTGCACATGAGAAGAAACAACATGAGGGCTGGCAGTGGATGCATTTTGCTGTGTGTATGCTTCTTTGCAACTCGCCTGACAACATGTTGAGACAGTAAAATGAATGCAGTCGAGGGGGAAAAAATGGCAAATCTCAAAGGAAAATCTGCTGCCATCTGCAAGAAAATTCATTTCCAGCAAGACAACAAACCCTAATCAGCACAAGAGTGGCTTCAAAACACAGGATCATCCTGAAATCCAGATGTCAGTTTAACTGAGAATTTGCATGGTCTGCTCACTCAGTCCCACTGTAAGAAGACAGAGCTTAAATAGCATAAAATGGAAAAGAGAGCAATGTCCTTTTGTGCAAAGCTGATACCAACACAACCACATACAGCAGACTCAGGATTGAAAGGGGTCAATGTAGTTATGTTTTGCGTTTGTACTTACATTTCAGATGATCACGGTACTTTATTAGGTGCCCCTGGTCGCTAATGCAAAGCTCTAATCAGTCAATTGTGTCTCAACAACTTAGTGCACAACATAATACCAGAATGAGGAAGAAATACGACAGCGAACCTAAGAATGGCCAGACACTGACATCAAAGGGTATCTACTGGAGAAATATAGCCTGAATACACTGATGCAATATTGTAAAATAAGAAAACATGAAGGCATAAACAATTTTCACAGCTGGGCAGTAAAATATACCCACGCTTTGATCCTACCTACCCAAAGAAGGAATAAATGTGTTTTATTGTAACTAGAGAAAAAGAAAATTCTGAAGCTTTGTTACCGATTGTGCGTTACCTCACAGCATATGAATGTTTATACTGCAACTCTTAAGTGCAACATCTCTATGAACATGACTATTGACTCCATATGAATGTTATTTCAAAACACACAGTAGGAATGTTACTTGAAGTGCGAGATTTGTAATTGCATTAATGTACTAAAGTTCTTTGGAGAAAGAGAGAGAATGAAAACAAGGCACCACATTGTCACTTGTAAACAGGTGAAAAAACACACCTAGTTTAGCTGGAAAAGACGTGCAGGCGTCCAGATGCATTGCCGCCCAGCAAGGCGTTCCTTGTGGGGTGGAAAGCAGTGACGGACAGCACTGTGCTAAGGTTCTCGTTGTCCATGAAGGTATGCTCAAGTTGGCCGCTTTCATGGAACACCTGAACCCTCCGGGGCCTCATCATGCTCCCTACCACAAAGCAGTCTTCCTGTTTGGGGTCCCAGACTGCTGAGAGTTTGGTCAACCAGCGGCCTGTGTGCATGTCATGTCTGCAAATGTATATTTAGAAAAGACATTGTAAGTAGGTTCAGGTTACACAGCTCTCAAAGCACAAAATAGGGAGAAAAGAACAAGAGAGCATGGAGTCTGTAAAACAATGACTGATCCTATTACTTATTCCATTGATGGTTGATGATTTGACAGCGACATGCTCATTGGTAAATGGAAAAAATTACTGTTACCTCGATAGGCTAATTTCCATCTATTATCTCTGGTCAGATAAAAAAATAACCTAAATTTAATTCTAAGTTTGCGCTCAATTGATTGTATTTACCTGATGAGTGTCAGCAAGGGAGATTTAGTAGTCATTGCAGATGTGTCATATACCCTGTAAAAAAGTTCAGGAAAACATTGAGCTGGGCTGAAAAATAACCTGCAATAACAAACAAACAATTAGCCAAAGTGCTGTGCCAGCCTCACCTTATGTAGTTATCCATACAGGAGGTGAGAACTCTGTTCCCGGTACAAGGGGAGAAATAAGCGCTGGATATGCTTAAAGAGTGGCCAAGTAGCTGGGAGACTGCCTGGCTTTTTGTCTTCTTCAGGCACCGGCTGTCATAAATACTCACTACCCTGCAGACCAGATCAAAATGTCCATTTAATAGCATCTAAAGGACAATCGGAAACAAAATAGAGAACTGTAAACAGATGAGAAATCAATAAAAGTAAGAATCAGCCATACTTGCTTTCTGCCACTGCAAAGTACTGCTTCTGTAAAGGGTGGACACTAACACAGCGCACAGCCTTTGCGTCCACCGTATGGAGGGACTCATGGGAGTTTCTGCAGAGAAATTAAATTACATGCTTTTAAACAAGTTCAGTGTGTTCACATAATGCTGTGACTCTTTAACACTATTGGAAAAGTTTCATAAATAACTATTATCAGTTTAGGCAACAATAATACCTTACCCTGGGCTGCGCCTATCAACGATTGCAACTTCTCCATACCAGTTCCCAACCACTAGTGTCGAACAGTCATGTGACATGAAGTCAAAGGTTTTCAGGCCATCTTCAATATCATACACCTAAAAGTATGTACAAATCTCTTAGTATATGTCGACTATAGTCCAAACAAATTGACCTCAAGTAGAAAAGGCTGTAATTTGGAGCAAATGTGCTGGTCATCTGGTATATTTATATAATTCTAATGAAATTATTTGTTTGATTAAACAAAAGGTATCTCACATCTAGGTCTGCAACAAATGATGAATCGTCTGAGCACGATACGTCATCAAAAGCAGAAATGAGCACGCAATGCAACAGAAATCACCGGCCGAGCGGAACACGAATGGACATCCGCACTGCATCGTGCTTATATAGTATATGCATATATTATATATGCATGATACAGCACGGACATCTGCGTTTACGATACATCACGGACATCTGCACTGTATCGTGCATATATATGTACGATATAGCATGGATGTCCGTCCCTGTTCAGTACTCTGCTCGGACGGTGATTTCTGTTGCATTGTGCGCTCACTTCCACTTTTGATGATGTATCGTGCTCAGACGATTCATCGATTCCTTAGTTGCAGCCCTACTTACATCGTCAAAAACAGCCCTCTCTATATCCATGCAGCGCAGAGATCCGTCATAGCTGAGGCTCAGCAGCTGGGTGGGATGAGCACTGGAGAACGCCATGCAGCCTACCGGACGAGTGTGGGGCTCAAAGAGCAGCACTCCATCATCACCCCAATCACTGCCCTGAAACAATGCAAACAAATAAATGGGTCCACAATGTACAGTTCATGTTATGATATCAAATTGTTGTGAAATTTACAAAAGCATTAGTGTGCATCCAGTGACTAAACTTGAGGGAATGCTCAGAGCAAGATAAGAGACAAAGTAAATCAGTGCTGACAGCGTTTATATTACAATTACCTGATGTTTACCAGTGGGATCTTCTAAGTTGATGTTAAGACCTGCTTCCATGAGCTTGCTTTGAGCACATTTTCTTCCCTCTAGTGGTGAAGCACTAATTTATAATTGAAGCTGAGAAAACTCACCAGCTTCCAGAGACCCACTTTCCCCCACTTGTCTCCTGTGGCCATCAACAGGCTGCTGGTGCACGGGTGGAAGGCTGCAGAGAAGATGCGATCCTTCACCACTTTGGCTACTTTGTCCTCCGTTATCTGCATTTTCTTAAGTGCAGAGCGGTACCTGTGTTAAGACAACAGTGTAGATTTTTGTCCACCTGTATAAACTTTGTCGGCTGTTTGCACAACACGTGACCATCAATACATTAGTCAAAAGCAAGAAAGAGAAGTCCCTTTTTAGTAGCTGATTAGTAGGCTGATCAAAACTTAAAATCTTACTCTTTGAGATCAAGCTTGTTTTTTCTGTCTTCTGTTGAGTCCTGTGAAAACAAAAAGCAATTTTAAGATTTACTAATTGCATCAAAACAATTATGAGACCTCCAAAGATACTAAGCTATATATCTCAAGTTTAAGCATATCCAGGAGAGAAGACAAAGAGTGGAATCAGAGACATATTGGCAACATGAGACATAATAAAACCATAGAAAGGTGACTCCTACCTCAGAGCAGAGCTTAAGAAGTTGTGAAGGCAGCTTGTTTCCTTCCATGTTAATTGGTTCCATGGACAGAGGGCCTGGGGGCTTCTTGATTCGAGTAGTCTTTAAAGCAAGTAAGTAACCATTAAGTAACAAAAGCAAAAAGAATGAAAATGCACCATGAAAAATGACGTGAAGGGAAGCATTTCACTTGTATCATTAAGATATTTAATTATATTTTGGTACCTCTTCAAAGATAAGTGTTCCTCTGGGTTCAGCAGGAAGTGTCAAGACTTCTGCCTCTTTATTTTGGAGACGCAAAGATTTGCGAGGTGGCAGCACTTGTTTCACAGCAGCTTGTGACCTGTACCCACAGAAAATAAAAGCTACAGTGATGCTAAGACACTTTTTTAAAAAAAATCTGTGAAAATCACACAAAACCAGCCACAGTGGTGAATTTGCTTTACTAGGCACTGGCTCAGAAACACAAATCAAGTGTCAGTGGTGAAACGGCAATGAAATTTGAAGGGAAAAAGTCAATCCTTACTTTTAAGATATAAAAACACAAACTATTGAAAGTGTCACTTTACTTTTTGCCTGTCAGTTAATTAATCTGTTACGTAAAAACTCCAAAAACAACCCAGAGTAGGTTACACACAGTAGGAGGATAATGATGTTCCACACAGAAAACATGAAAAACACTGAAAACTATTGTGTTCTCGCTGTAATTTGTAACATTCCAGTTCTGCAGCTTACCAAATACACTAATTGTCAAGCTCCACTTAAACTATTTTATTCAGAAAATACATATAACTCTCATATTAGTAGTGGCAGTTTGCAGCTGGATGTACCTCATGAGACCCCTCTGTGATGCCTTTGGTTTTGTCAGCTGCTTGAACTCCTCAGTTGCCTTTTGGGAAAAAAAGTACAATTGATATCATGTCTGTTCTGTTCTGTCCCAAAATGACCATCTGTGCAAAATATAAACACAAAACTCTGACCAACATAACCTAAAATACATATTTCAAAAAATGATCTTATCACTTAATGAGATTAACTATATAGAAATACATTTTCAATACACTGGGACATGACATTTCCTTCCTTGTGCTGCTTTGCTACTTTTAGGTGGTTTAATTACAGTATGGCCAGCTAAATATTCTGACTTCTGGTTGTTTAGATGTAATTTTTTGCTGTATCTACTCTCAGTTAAAATACATGGGATATAAACTGTATATTTCCTATACCTAAATATTCAAAGTCAGGAGTTTTCTGGCATACATGAAGTTTTGGCACCTCCTGAAGAGGTTTCAACCGGCTTCAAGGAATAAATCATCAGTGCCAAAATGATGAGAATTGAGATAAGAACCAGATTTGTTTTGGGGATTATATTTGCCCAAGCAAGTAAACAATCTCCATTTATCAAATATTCAAAAATAATAGGAAAATGCTTAAATTTCTCCGACTGCCTTTACTTGATCTAATGAGCTGTACTGCCAAGCCTCAACACTTCTAAGGTCTGTTCTAAACCAGGAAAACCCCTGACAGTAACAATTTCAATGTCAACCATCTTTGTCCCAGGCTTTGTGGTTAAAAAGGTGAACCCATGTGGCTACACCTCAACTGTGAACCCACTTGAAAAAGGTTGATGGAGGAGAGAAATGCTTGGTTCTGTCTGATGTTCTCCAGCCGCTCCAGTTCATAGGCAGAAAGTCCTCCATGTCCATCCTGTTACACAAAGATACGGCACTGACATTCAGCCGAAACGTCCTATAATCTTATTTTCAAGATACCATGCAGGTGTGGAGAATATTGGTGCTTTTGAAACATTTTGCAACAACATTCACATCCAAAATAAATTCAAAAAAAGTCCACTGGACCGAGTTTATGTACTTACAGATGCAAGGTCCACATCACTGTTTTCAACATCCTCCTCATCCTTAGTTAGTCTTTCATTCTGACCGACTTCCTCGACGAGGGTTTTTGTTTTCTGTCATGAAAACATGAGAATATTAATGCAAAACAAAACCACCTGCCATGTAATATTACCGTTTGTAGAGGACCCTTTTACCCTTTTCTTCTGGGCTGTTTTAGCTGTGCTGTCTCCAGGAGAGTATTGGAGGCGTTTAGGTGCCAGAGCTGTCCGAGATGACCGTCGGCTTGTTTCCTCCAGATTCACAGGAGTCATTTCCTGCAAGGTGTGCATTATTAACGATTAACCTAACAGCTAGCAAGAGAGAAGAAACGCGCTCATTTAACTTTCCCAAAGAAACATAAGTTTAGGGGAGACTCACGTCACTTTCTTTTAGTTTCTTACAATACTGCCTGTTAACGTCCAGCTTACTGTTTACTCATTTTAAGTCAGTTTAGCTCCGAAAGGGAGCGAATTTTAACGATATTCAGCAACACAGACAGAATGTGACTATACCTCAACAACCGCTTCACGTTTCACCCGTCGTGTCGCCATTATTGGTGTGCTTGCGATAATAATTGTGAATATCCGTTCAAAAGAAGTCAGTAAATTGAGAGAGATGCACCTCACGTTAAAACAGCTGCGGTGTTTATGAGAACTAAAGCGGAGAGTCATTGGCGCCACATGGAAGAAATGTTTTGTAACTTGCCCCTCCCCTCTGTGTTGTGAAACAGAATATTGCCAGCTCATTGGTTGGGATTTACGTCCAAAACATAGAAGGGGTGATCCTCTACTACAAAGAGCCAATGAACATTTTAGAATTTGATTGACAGCTCAAGCTTACTCAAAGCCTCACTTCCTGCTGGGGTAATGTCGCCATCTTGTGGGGTTTCGATGCATAAAAACTCGCCAAACGTATTTGTCAAACAGGAAGAAATTGACTGACACACACGCTAAAAGAATGTAATGACCCAGGAGCATACTGTAAAAAAGTGTTTATTAATAAAAGATACAGAAATTGAAACAAGTGATAAACATCAGACTCTTTATGGGCCTGAATGCATGTCTGTCCCCAAAGTTTGTTGAATGTGTGCAGGTTATGGAAGCCACTCTACAGTGCAGATAAGTTTACCCACTGTTTTGTTTCTCTGAAGCCACTCAGTTAAATAATTGAGTTAATCATTAATGGATAAGCTGCCATACAGTGTGCTCCAATAGGGAATGTCATATAAATCTGTAAAATAAGTCTTTTTAGTTCTGCAGACTGATGTCCAGTTTTCTGTACAAGCATAGTCATTGTTGATAACTGTTTTAAAAAATCACTACAACATTTATACTGTCTAAAGAAAATACATATATAATAAAAAATCATATGCCACACTTTCCCCATTGCACTACAGATGCGCATGAGTCCCTGATGGACTGAGGAAATCGGATTTCTTTTTTTAAGATGGAATGAATGGAAAAGGGTGTTTTGCTCTGATGCCTGAAATACAAGCTGCCTCATCATGACAGCCAGCCTGCTTAGGTCACACTCTCTGTCACGTGCTTGTCTACATGTTTAACAAACAATGACCTAAAACTCAAGAGCGATGCACTCTTTACATGTACTTGCTTTACTGGTGGTGTACCAAAGCTAAATGCCCAAGAATGTAGTCAGAAAGCATCTCTTTGTAAACCATATGTCCCTTCATTTGATGCAATATGCAGTTATGTTTAAGGCTTTTGTTAATTGCAGTTCCTCTTTCTTCTTCTGTATATAGCTTGAAATTTGCATGATCCAGTTTAAATATTAATACGGTGCTCCTGAGAAATTGGTTTTCCAGAAAAGGTGTTAAGGGCCCTTCAGTGTAGCTCAGACTTTTAGGAGCTATATGAAAAACTTTGGGGAACATTTCTAGGCATGTTCAAGCCTTTAATATGGCCCCAGGGTGAGTTTTTCCTCTTTGTTGCCATGTTACTCCTCAAACTAAAGGTAGAGGATACGAAGAGCATGCAGCCAGTCCGCACATGTTTCTTCCACGCTCAATCAAGAAATATCTGATGGAATAAGGAGAAATCTGTCAATGAAGCTTGAAAGCAGTAACCAGTCACAGCACAGAAATACATGTAGACTATATTTACCCGTCCTTCCCCCAGGCTGTGCCCCAAGAGTTCTTCACAATCCAATACAGCATGCCGTTCTCTTCAACACCATAACCCACAGCCAGGACTGCATGATTCACGCTGTCTGCTGTGTTCTTACACTGGGTGCTAAACAAACAACACCAAATCAATCGAGCAAGTGTATTTTGTGGGGTGTTAGCTCTTTCAGTATTACATCGTAGACATTTTGTGGACCCAAACACTCAAAAACTCAAAATCTCATTCATCTTTATCAGTTCAACAACATAACACATGCCTACATTAGCACAGTTATTACAGAGAGAGACAGAAAGTTCACTGAACCACGAGCACTCAAAAATCAGACCATCACAACAGCGGCCATTTTATTAGTGATGTTCCAAACCTGCAGGATCATATTCAGTATGATGAAAAGATTAGGAGCACTTTATTCTGGTTGACACCAGCATAGAAGTACATCACAGCAAAAGCAGGGTGTAATCTGACAGCATTGTTACATACGAATGTATTTTTCTTTTGATAAAATTTAAAATATGTTATATTTTAATAATAGTATGAGCAGATTTCTCTCACATCCTCCAAATAACCTTCATCTAAAATTCTGCTCACCGCAGATTTCCCTGGTAGTCTCATTATTCCCATAATCCTCTTCCAAAAACATAACTTCTGCATTAGTGGATTACAAAAAGCCCATTATTGTATTATGTTTTTTTCATAATGTAAAAGGTACAGAAACAACGTGGTACAGTCCAGCCAGATGAGCTGCTTTGAACATGTCTGACGAAGCGTTTGTTCAGTTTGTTAAGTTACTGAGTCCTCGTCTCACCTGGAATAGACTCCTTCTTTGTAGTGCATAAAGTCGGATGTGACGTCAAAGCTGAGGGTGATGGGGTTGAGCCAGGCCACAGCGTCAGTCATGGCCTTTTCATCATACTGTTGTATGCAAAAAACAGAATTTTCAATGAGCAAACAGGTAGAATTAATGCATTTATAGTAAAATGTTAACCAGAGCATATGAACCACCACTGAGTATTCAAAGCAGCACCAAAGTAGCTGTCTCTTGTCTCTTCCCTAAATCATGTGGCTGACAGGAACATGTTCAACTGTAACTAATTTGTGAATTTGTCATTTTTCGAAGAACAGTCACATAGCATAAATAATGTACAGTTTCTTCCACAGTGTAATGTCACGTGTCCATACACTTACACTTGTTATGTTGACCACATCTTTGACAAAAGCGGCTGCAAGCGTTGGCTCAGAACTGCAGGTGTCATCCTAAAGCAGGAAAGATCGTTGTTATTTATTCTCATTAAAAAAAATATCCAATAAGACTTTATTCTAGATGGATCATACATGGCCTTTGTAGGGATAATCTTCTTCTGTCATAAGACCTTTGTTGTATTTGATGTACTCAAATGCCTGGCTGGGGAGCCCACTGAAACAAACCAGGTACATTTGAATTGGTTGAAGTTGATTAAATGTTACAACTATAGTCTAAACACTAATGATAAATGTATGATTCTTACCCCAAACATCCATAGTTGTTAAAGTCTCTCGCACAGTCTATCAGCTGCTGCTCAGACTGAAACAGAGATGAACAGACAGCATCATGTATTTAAACACAGCAGTGGCCTTGCACAGTAGTGATCGTTGTTATTGTACAAATGACTATACAAGATTTTTTTTTTGCATCTAATTCCCAGAATAATGTTGTGTGAGGCCTACTGGCTCACTCCTATTAAGATCTCACCAGAGATATTAGCTTCCCAGTAGCGATAGCAGTTACTGACTCCAGACAGCCAGTGGTAGAGAAGGTCCAACAGCTGCCACAGTAACCCTAAATACACAAACACCACACAGCTCAGACAACTAATAAATCACTTATGTTAAACTTAGGTCACTCCCATAATTTTACACATGAAGGTCAAGTGTTAATGACAACGGTTCTCTGGTGAAACTTTGTAATGTCAGAGAAAATAACCATAGCAGGTTATTAGGGTTATTTCAGGTAAAATATAAAAACATAGACACTCAAGGAGCTGCTTGTTGCATGATGGAAACTGTAGTATTCACAGTAAGAAATAACTTGTGGCTTCTGCTACATCAATTTTTATTTATTTATTTTCATCTCTCTCATGTTCCCCAGCTTTATTGATGTGCAGTGCGAAATTTTTGGAGTTTTTTGTTTTGGGTATTATTTAGCTTTTATTACAGAATCTGCTGTAACATTAAAAAGAAGTGATGATGTGCTGTTTTTTTCTTCTCCTTTCATAACATTTTTTATCGTGCACTTTTATGCAGATACATGCTCTATCCACATGTTTGATTTATATAGCTAACTTTGAATGAAGCATCGGTTTTTTGGCAGCAAAAACATTACTAATTCATCTGACAAGAGATCAAGCACATTGTCTTAGATTCTACATGTAATAAAGGAGAATATGGAGATTTGTAAGCCAATGGTTGTGCAGTGGCACTGATTGATTTTCTATCCTCTCTCAGCTTCACAAAAGCTTGTTTTTCACCCATAGACAGCTCTCTGGTTTTCATGTTGGTTACACCTCTAACTATAGATGCAGTCTGCACAAGCAAAACCCAAATCTGAAACTGTACGTAGACATTTATTGTATGAATAATCAATGTAATATGACACATCAGGGCAACAAAACACACCTGTCAGTCACATGTTCCAATACTTTTCCTCACATGAAAAATGGGTGGATTCAAGCAAAAGGCACTTTCTTCTAAGTTGTGTATCAGATCTAGATATAAATACCTGGAAATAAAAGCTGAAATGTTGATCTCTTGTCTCATATTAATCGTTTGATGCCAAACCCAAATGTTTTCAGTCTACAGCAAAAAAAAAAAAAGGAATTGGCCTCACTGTTCCGATACTTTTGGAAGTATTTTGGGGAATGTATATTGAACTATATCTGCTGTGTTCAGTGCTGTATGAAGGCACCTGGTTCTTCACTGGAGTCACAAAGTTGCCCTTCGTCCTCCAGTCTACAAACTCGGGGTGAGGCCCAGTTCTGCTGACATGACTCCCTTTAGTGGTCGAGCAGTTCTACAAGGCATCACAATCATAAGATGATGAAGAAAACCAAAAAAAACTTTGATATACTGTAAACAGCACAAGGAGTGTGTAGTGTTGATACTTTCTACCTGAGGTTTTGTCAAAAGATAGAATTTCCTGAATTCTTCAAAGGTCATATCTGAGAACTGGTTCAGTCCCACTAGATTGGAAAGCAAACAGCTGTGTCAGAACAACATTCCCAAAATATAATTTTCAAATCTGCATTATGAGGCAGGAGTTTGTGCAGAACTGTACTGTACTTGTGAAAGAGTGATTTCCAGCATTGTGATGATCAATGATTCTCCAGTTCTGAGTGAATACATGGAGCCGGTGGTAATACTCCTCAGTGTCGTAGACTTTGTTGTGCTGCACATCAAAAGCAGAAATGCAAGAGAGCATACAAAAGAAAGATGCTTCAAAACATTGCCACTCTAAGCACACAAATTAACACACTTGATATGACTCCAAAGTGTAAAATTTAAAGGATTTCATTGTGGTATTATGTACATACCTCTTGCATCCACTGTTTGAAATAATATTCCTCTGATAGGACACAGATGAAACCATTAGTAAATAAAGTAAAATTTACAGCTTTCACACATGTTTAAAATACAATAGTATTAACTTCACAAGAATAACAGCAAAAAATATATTTAGCCTGAAAGTAACAAGGACCATTTTTCTGCACAAGTGAGAGCTTTTATTTCTTCTTTACCTACTGGGTAACACTTTATCATAAGAGTACAAATCTTTTTCTAAGTAACGCTCAACAAATACATGGCTCATGATGATTCAGTGCATGAATTAATTATAATGTATTGTGCTTATCATTAACAAATTGTCAAGTGACCGCTACTTAGTGTGATTTGCTCACACTTAATGAGTTATCAGCTAAGGAATGTTATTCAAGGTTTCTTCATGCATGAATTGATATGTGACCAAATTAGCTGAATTTCCGTTCCATTTTACTTTATTTCAGACCCATGTATTTGCTGAGCCCCTTTTAACCAAAACAGTTTCATAAATAAACTTACATATATCTGAAATTCAGCCTAATTGATCACATAGTACTTAATGCATTAAATAACTGAATTAACATTCCTTAAGTGACGATCTGTTGAGTGTGAACTAATCCTAGGAAGTAATGGTCACTTGCTAATTTGTTGTTGGTGATTAAGAAGAATTAATGACATGCTGCATCAAATAATGCATTAAATAATAATTCGAAATCAAGCATCTGATATGTTTATGTATATGATTTGTACCCTCAACTCAGTGTTATCCACCACTACCTATGCTGTGGTGGGTGACTGCCTCTGCTAGAAAAAGCTGCTTTCACTGAATGTCAGCATTTTAAAATGAGCTAAGATAAACGGAAAAGAAAGCATCCAATGAAAACTTACCTTCAAGAAAAGTTAAAGGTGTTAAATGGACAAAACTAAGAGCAGCGGTCATAAACCACACCACACTCAGTGCCATACTTTCCACAGCAGACTCCAACAAGCTTTGAGAGAGCATCACATGACTCGCCCTCTTTTCACAATGACGACTTAACTGCCCCCTCCTCTGACACCCCCTTTCTGATCCTCCCCCAGCAAAGTTACAACCACAGTTTTCACGCTCCACTACACCTACAGTTCAGCTCTGAGTGTAAAACAAACGCAGCAGCCTCGAGGACACTTCTCCCCCTGAGAAAGAATAGATTTATTAACAAGAGGTAATCAGGAAAGAATACACTTTTATACAAAACTGGAAATACTACTCAAGCTGTTGAAATAGACTGAAAGATAATTCTCATACCACTGGGTATTGCTCACTGCAAACATTTCATGTGCCTGTAAGAGGGTAAAGATTTATGTGCAAGGCTGGGGTTTAAATACAGTACACATACTGTTCTAGATATAGATTTGATTTGAACACGTGAAAGTGGTACATGCCTGCCACTTAAGCTTTAGGTGTTTTTCTATACAAAGCCTGTAAAAAATACATATAAATATTCCAAGAATAAGCACAATATTACTACTGTATAGTTCCTGCTAACGCGTCGGAATAGACAGGATACAGAATGTGTTACACTTATAAGTTGTTTTCAACATTTGTTTTAAAGTATCATACACAGAAAAGTTATTACAGAGTTGAACGATCATAAGGATAACACATTTCGAGGGATATGTTTTTAACACATTGCACATTAGGAAATGCATCAGACTGCCTGTACACAATATTGTACACAGCAAATATTTCTGCTTCATTGGCAAATCGTAGAACAAAATAGTTTACATACTTTTGTGGTATATAATCCGTTTCATGATTAAGGCAAAACCATAATGCACTGGCCAAAGAGAATTAACCATAAAAACTATGCTCTCACTGAGTGTATAAGCTGCGAATTTAACTTCCTGAAGTGGCTCAATATTAGTTACATCTGCTACATACACTGCCTGGTGCTTATACTGTATATACATCGTGTTGCCCACCAGGGGAAAAGGTGATAATAAGCAAAGCATAAAAACCCATTTCTCCAAATTGAAAACAAACAGCTCAATCACGAAACTCCAACACTTCCAAATCTCTTTGTCATTCAGTGGCTACATGAAACGTCAGAGCACATGATTCAACTTTAGCCACTGGAGCAAGTCCCACTTTTCACCTCCTCTACTCCTCCAAGAGGAAAAAGTTCTAAAATCCATATAATAATGATTAATAATTAATAATAATTTCAGTTTTAATCCTTAAGATTTTATTGAAATCAAATCCCATTTTGACACTATTAATGGTTTGTATTTTGGTGCAATAGTTATTATTCAATATATTTACATTCAGGACTTTCTTCTGCAGATTGTAGTTTTCATTTTAAGCTGCGGAGTCATGCTGGATTCAAATCAACTGGCACTGAAATCTTAAGGATTACAACTTGACGTGGTCGTGCAGCAGGTGGATCAACACATATCTGTATTGTTTTTACTTCCAAGCTCTACACTTCAGGGCGAAGAGCTTGACTTACTGTATATGAGAGCTTGTTTAAAGATTACTGCTATTATGTCAAAATATCTTGACTCTGACATCTAACCAGAAAAGTTGGGGTTAATCATCATGTGTCAAATGTGACCATCTCTCAAGAACGAGAGCTTTTTTTAAATATACTGCCCATTTCCATTAGGATATGACTAAATGTCAAACCTGTATACTCTTCTGTGTGTTTATTCTGTGGTTTAAAATAATGCCATCATAAAATGATATTTCAGACGATAAGTAACATATAAATACTCTGCAACTATAGAAATAAAACCTCTCTGGGCTTCTACTCGGTCTCTAATAACGATTATACACAACGAGTCCAGTGGGGAGCATATACTAGAAGGGCACAGCCTACTGTGTCTAATACAAATAATACTAAATGTACATTTTGATATACTGTTTCTGTACACTCTATATGAGAGCAGAGTGAGAGAGATCCTCTTCATGATGAAGTTTTGGGCTCGATTCTCAGAGACGCTTCATACAGGCTCTCCTCATCCAGCACCGTGCTGCTGTCAAGCAAATATTTTGCCACCTAAAGTAACAAAGAGCACAGGCAAGGCAGATAGTTAGATTTCTTTCTTTCCAGGCTCATACATTTAGAATAGATACATTGAGAAAGAGTATGCAAACCTGCTATTAGTGTAGAAGATTCAGCCCAGAAATACTCAGGCTAGTAAGTTATGTGGCACAAAACCAGCCTTTACATGCGCTCTTTCTTATTTAAATGTCAGTTATTGAATGTTACTTCTTCTGAAAGGTTTATTCTGTCGTTTCCTGTTTAGCAGACTGTGAACTACAGGGAAGGCATGGGGAGTTTGGCTCCTCTTCATACCGTCCACTCAAAACGTGATTTGTGAGGGTTTCTAAAATATTGACAATATGCTATCTTTGCAACGCATTTCTATTTTTTTCTGCACCTTCATCACCATTTATTATAAATAAAATTAGGCAAATATTGATGTATGATTCATTCACGAGGGTGATTAATCACTACTTCACTTTGGTAAAGATGCCAAACTTTCTTGATGCCTACTGGTGTGAAACAACCAGAAAAACAAAACTAATCCTCTGTGGTGCTAAAAGCAGGCAGCAGCAGCTACTTTTCTTCTGTTTACTTATTCATATTATTGCTATCTTTATTAATAAAATAATGAAGGCTAAATCAGATGCTTTATTAATGTGAATATAAATCGTTTCTGACAACAAAAAGGTGAAAAAATTAGCTCCCCTGAAAGCCGTGTTATGGTACCACATGCTCCTGTTAAGCGTGAGATTTTGTTCAACAAAGAGGAGGTTATTTGGTGATCTTTAGAGGTTAGCAAGAAAAGCTTTACATTCTCTTTTGCAGGTCAAACATGATGAAGCAGCTAAAGGTTAATTGAGTTGTAATGAGGCTGTGTCTCAAAATAATATAAATATCTAGTAGTGCTAATATTTGGAAGGAAAAAACTGGAACATTTACTGCATATTGTTTAATGCCAAACACTGACTAATAATCAGAGGTACATATAATACTCAGAAGTCCAGCAGGTACATGTTGGCTCTTGCTGATTTTAGAAACAAGAAGTGTCACTGGCTTTGACATCTCAAGTTTAGATATGGGCAAATATTACCAGTGAAATTATTTCTTTTTCGAATCAATAAATAACAATGCAGGTAAATGTAATCTCACCTTTGGTTGGTAATCAATCTTGTAAGCTGTTTGCTGAAATTGTCGTATCTCCCTGATAATGTGAGATATCTGGAGTAAAGAAAAAATACAGAAAAACAAAGTTCAAACATGCAGATTTTTTTCTTAATATGTTCATAGGGCATAAAAAAAATTAACAAATTCTACATGTGATGGACAGATTTTTTGTAAGTATGAAAAGAGGCAAACCATACTCACGCTCAGTTTTTTTTTGTTTTTTTTGTTTTGTTTTTGTTTGTTTTTTTTACCATTCTCATCTTGGAGAAGTTGACCAGGTTGTCCTCAGTGTAGTTGGGTGTTCCTTCCTCAATGAAGGCCAGGTCAGTCAGGTACATGCCCAGGTAGGGAACGCAGGGAGGGTCACAGCTGAGGACAACAGGCAGGTCAGAGAGAGACAGCAATCATACAAATGCAGAGAAATATAAAAATAAACACAAATGCTAATGAACACAAAGGGGAATGTACAGTATGTAACTCCTATCAGAATTTGTAAGCAGCTTACAGAAAAGTGAAAAACTGGATGCTTACTTCTTCAGAGCCTCTCTCAGGTTTTTGAATCGGCCCTCTGATGACACCAGCTTCTGCAACTTGTCGATCACAGTCTTTGTCTAGAAAATGTATCAACACAAAGCTGTTATTGCCAGCAGCTAAACTTTCATCAGAAGACAAACAAAAAAACCTTTGTCCACTAGAAATGATACCTGCTTGGAGACTTTGAGCCAGGTCTTCTTGAGGCGGAAAATGGAGCTGCGGTTAAGAGAGGACGTGATCTCCAGAACGGCGTTGTAATTGTGGAGGCAGCGACAGATGTCAGCCACCGCCACCCATTTCTCGATCACCGCCACTCGCATGTTGACATCATCCCATTGCAGGATCTCTGTGGCAATCCTGTTACTGATCTGGCAACAAAACAAATACATGATTAGAACTAAATCTATGTATCTATGTATCTATGTATCTATCTATCTATCTATGTATCTATCTATCTATTTATCTATCTATCTATCTATCTATCTATCTATCTATCTATCTATCTATCTATCTATCTATCTATCTATCTATCTATCTATCTATCTATCTATCTATCTATCTATCTATCTATCTATCTATTATAATATCAGAGTAAACACATACATCATTGAAATGCTTGGTTGTTTTCATTATGTATGGAGTTCTCTCATTCTTGTCGTTCTTCATCCAGCCTTGACCAAAGAATTCCCTGTAGAAAAAAACGAAACAGAAAAACATATTTACAAATAACCAACAATCACATTACATGATGCGTATCATATCAACATTCACTAGCTTCCTGCCAACCTCCCAGTCCAACCGCTAGTGCCTGTTTTTTGTGTGTGCATGCATATGCACTCACTCGTATGGGATGACTTTGAAGACCAGGTGGTCCAGCAGTGTGAGCTGCTCAGCTATCTCCAAGGCCGAGTGGCTCTCAAACGGTTCAGTCTTACAGTCCTCCATCGCCTGAACACAGACACACAGCAGCACAGCATTATCAATAGCAAACCAAATATCATTGCTGCAGGACACTCACTAATTTAAAGAAGAAAGAGTGGTTTTGTTCTGAGAGGGCTATTTGTAATCTATCTCTCACCATCTGTGTGATCTCTTCGAGGGTGACCTGGTTGTCTCCTGGATCCTCCTGAGTGAGAGTCCTGCATACAAGAACACATCAGTGCCATTATTTTGTTGGCTTAGTTGGTTTTGTCCAAAATCACTACAACCCTGATGCATATTAAGAGCTCAGCTTGACCTGTTACCCTGGGTATTCATTTCTGTTTTTATGTTTGGCGTCAACTTCATAGCTTGAATTGTATTTTTGACAAGTTTGTTAGATCACACACCATACGTTTGTTTTTTGGGTTTTTTTGCCTCTAGTTTTGCTATGTTGTACCAATTTAAGTGTCTGGTCCATCTTCCCCAGAGGGCCAGAGTGCACTTCAGGGACTGCTGCTCAGCAGAAAGGTTGAAAATGTAGGCCAGAGTCTGGGCTGATGCATTTTATCTCAAGTTCCTTGTTTTTACTACCTCAAATGAGTTTTGGCACCAAAAATAGTCTCACAGAAACTTGTTTTTCCACAAGATTGTCACAAATCAATGTGTCATATATGACTGCATGGTCAATCAAGCAGTGCAAACGGTAAAACCAACCTGATGATGTTGGCAGCTGCCTTTCTTTCCTGTGTCAGGAGCTCTGGGTCATGCATCACCTCCTCCAGGAAGCCAATTACCCGCATCTTCAGCTCTGTGTTCAGCTCAAAGTCCTGAGGACCCACACAGGAACAACAACAGTGTCATTACAGAGGTGTTGTCTTCTCCTGCATAGACATAGAAGGATGGAAAGAAACAAGAAACAGGAAGGAAGTGAACTGCACCTGGGAGTGTTTGGAGACCCAGTGACGCAGTACATTCAGCACTCTGTTCGTGGCAGCTCTTCTGATGACAAACTCTTTGTCCCCATTCCTCTGGTCTGTAGGAAAACCTGAAACCAAAGTGACATTCAAAGTGAATCCCTACAACATAAACCAGTGTGATATAGCATCATTATTTTATATAGTTGTCTCCATTACAATTTGACATTGTGCTTCTATATACAGAAAGCCACTAGTCAAATGTTATTTTTAAAATATGAATATACATTTGGCCTGAGTTTTTCCTGTAGCCTCGATCAGCATCATTCCTCTAGCTTTGACTCTTGCCGAACAGGGCTGTTTAATGTACTTTAACAGAATGATACAGATAATAAAACTAAAAGCATTAGGGATGTGTTGTAGAGCTCATCTGGTATACCAGAAATTTGAACTTTGTCATGTTTTTTTTTACCCCAAAACATGCAGTCAGTAGTTGTTAAAATGTCATATGTGAAAAACAACATTCACCACCTAAATCAATGAAAGAATGAAAAAAAAGATAAAATAATGGGGTTTTTTTTGAAAGAGTGACTAAAAAACAGTTCAAACATGAAAGTCAATATTACTGAGACAGATGTTTAAATGAAGGCCTAAACTGAACAGAGCACTTGATAAGATGTGTAATTCGTTTGGGGCCCTCTGGTGGTCATAAGACACTAAGCCGCTTATGCTTTCAACCAATAATGTCAGTTGATCTCTGACACAATCTAACTGCCTTTTTCCCTAGAGGTGTGCCAGCATAATCTGACCAGAATTAAACTTCTTCAAGAGTCATCTGCTGTTTGATCGCTGAGCTTTTTTTGTGTACATCACTCCAGATTTCAGATAGTGTTTGTGTAACCAGGTCACAGTAGGTCCTCGACAAGCGTCTCCAATGGTAAAATACAGATTCCACTCATGTGACTAACCTGTGCTGGCAAGAGACATACGACGGTACTTCTCCTTGGTTGGGGTACCTTCATTGGCACCAGCAGTGGCGATAGCGAAGGCTGAGGCAGCAGAAAGGGCACTGCGGTTGTTGTCCAGCTCCCGGCAGGATGACACCACCATGCCGTTGTTGAAGGAAAACAGGGAAAACTCTACAGGGAGGAACACAAAATGAAGAGATTTAAACTTGTGATTACATAAAGGTAAAAGGGTGCTTCCTTCAAATTCAGGGCATTTCAAACAAACTGAAAGACGCCAACATGACAGCACTCTCAGTGAACCTTTATGAGGGTCTTACACAATCAAGCTGAAGGGGAAACTGATTAGGTGATTATAGCTGATTTGACGAAGCTCAGACAGCCCCACGTGTGTGTAATCAAACCAAGTTGTCGACCAGTGGAGGGCAACAGAGAGCTGAAACAGTGTGTCCTGCAGCTTGTGGCAATGACGGCGTACACTCCACTGTGTCTGCCTCCCTCCTTTCCTTCCTCCTGCCTTCCTCCGTTCAGCCGGGGGCGGTATAGAAGAACACGCACATCGTTGCTAAGGTACAAGGTTTCCTTCCACCTACTCACACAAGGCACTGGCTTCCCTTGTATCCAGCACCGTGGGAAGAGAACACACTGGGGATGAATTGTGCTCGACTACCTACGGGGTGGATGCTCCCTCTCTGTGCGGTATGGGGAGGGCCAGGAGTCTGTGGGTGGTATTTATCAAGACCTTATTTGGCTATTTCTATGCTTGTCGTCTTCCGAGAAAAAAAAAAGAAAGTTTGCTATAAGTCTGCTGCAGCTATATTTATTTACCTCTATGAATTGCTCCTCTCATCTCAACCTTTAAACACTTCTCACATGCACATTCTGACTGTACAGTGCTCATCATTTTTAGACTGGATGGTAAAAATACCTGATGCTGCTGTAGATATTGACATCAACCAAAAAATGATTTGGACCTAAAATTGAAAATTTTTTAACTGCTTGGTTAAGCCTTACTATTAGATGTGCTTGAAAAAAACATGAAGCAATAATGACAGCTGATGGAACATTTGCTCAGTGGTTAAATTGTTACATACTAGAGACATATGATGTTATGAGGAGGATTAAATGTTAAATGTTTCAAGTGATTAAAAGAAGTGCAGATTGGGTGGAAAATTAAAGGAACAACCTGAACCCAAAGGCGAGGAGATTGGGCGGTTTTGTTGTTCCAGCATGGTTTTGTTTGTCACTTGTCCCCTTCAATATAAGGCTCACTGAAAAATCTATACTTTGTCCTGTGATGAAATATTTTAATCCTGATGGCCTGGTGGTTTCTTTCAGAATGACAATATCCTCATCCACAGGGGTCACTAAATAGTTTGATATATCATAGACTATGGCCTTCGCTGTCACCAGATCTCAACCCAACACCCCAAACTCCACACCTATGTTTGATTTTGGACCGACATGTTAGAGAGCGCTCTCCAACACCATCATTAAAACACCAAATGAGCAGTATATCTTTAGGAAGAACAGTGTTTCATCCTATTAATAGAGTTCTAGCAAGTTGGACAGTCAATGCCAAGTTGCCATGAAGCTGTTTTGGGATCATGTGGTGGCACAAACAAACTACTAGGACAGTTTCTTGTTTGTTTTCCTTCAATTTGTCACTTGTCTGCAGTTTGACATTTACCTTTTTGCTGTGATACAGAGGACAAGAACTGGCAACAAACGGAAAAAGCTAAATGGTTGTGTCCACAAGTGACAAAATCTGCCAATTTATTAATTAAGAACATCATGTGTGGCAGGTTACTTGCTCAACTATTTCATTTCAAACATGTAACCCCACTGTACAAGGCAATGGTTTTGGTACAGATTAAACTAACACGGTGTAAATGTTAAGTTTCCCCCTTTACACTCTTACTTTACTATTACTTTGAGATAAATAATTCTGTGTGGTCCCCTCTGATGCTTAAACAGTCAGGAAATACCATGAATAGGCTGTAGTCTAAATGCCAGCTGGTGTTCTGCTGGACAATTGCTGTTTTTATTTTCATTGTACTCCATTGTATTTCATTTATCCATCCGTTTGACTGCTCATTTCATAATTCTGGGTTTTCTGACAAATAAAGTCATATAATCTGCCAGTTGGAATTATTCATTCAAGCGGTCATAGAGGATGTAACATATGAACAGTGGGCCTGTTGATTTTTTTTATTGACATGATGTATTATTATTGATCTTATTTTATCATATTTTCATTTGCCAAAACGCTCCATTGGCAAGCAGTGTATGTCAGCAGCACTAACCACTAAGCTACTGTAATTTGCCAGCTCTTACATTCCTGCCAAGTCATTTGTCTTTTTAACTGGTGGGCTGGGATTTAAAAGTAGATCACAAGATGTTCTAAACGAGACATAGAACAGCTTCAACAACTTAAAGGGGGTCTCGGTACAATAGTAGGGAGACAGAGTCGTGCTGTACCGGAGTTTTTTGATTTGACGTTCTTGGGTGTTGACGGCGACTTGGGAGGAGACATTTCTGCTTCTGCGTCGTCACTCTGACTTGGGTCTTCATTGCATTCCTCTCTTACAGACAGATCTGGACACAGGGAATATTTCACAGTCAAGAGAAAAGACAACAAAGAAGACAACATACAGAGGGGCCTAACAGAGGGAAACTTGGGAGAGACAATGAAAAAATGATACTCATGCAGTTTGAAAGAAACATGAATGGTTATAACAAAATCTGTATGGTCATTTAAATTGTATATGAAATTTTTGACGAAAAATAAAAGTTCAATCCTAAGTAGTAAAAAATAAAACATTATTTTTTAAAAATCTAATAAAAACTTATGCTTGCACATTTACAAGCACATTCCCCAATTGAGAGCCTGTTGTGTTGTCTGCTCTTTGACTGTTCAATCCCAGGAGATACTACTGCTAATAACCCAAAAATATATATTAGTAACACTTTTAAAAAGCATAATACAGAGGAAATTGAGTTGTAAAACTTGTAAAACTGCTACTAAAGTAAACTTCAACCCCATTAAAACTGAGCAAAATTAGGAAATTCCCTTGGACGGTGGCCCTGACCTTGCTTGTTGAGGACAGACTCGTCAGTCTTGCCTTCAGTTTTGGTGTCTCCCTCGTCAGAGATTTTGCTGGCCATGGTGCTCGACACGTAGAGCTTGTTAATGTCAAGGGTGGTCTTACTGAAGGGTGACATGGTGGAGTGCATGCTTGCATAGCCATTGGGAGAACAGCTGAGTGCAGCCAGGTCCAGGGCTTTGCCCCCTGTGATGATGGGGATGTTGAGTGAAAGTTTGCGACGGCGGTTGGGAGAGGACGTCTTGGTGATGGAGAGAGGAGGAGGGGAGGAGAACTTGCGGCTGGCACGTGGCGACATGGGTGGTTCACCGTAGAGGAGTTTGTTGTTCTGACTGCTGGCAAAGAAAAGCTCCAAAGAGCTGCAGGAAAAGGGAGAGTGAAAGAGAGGAGAAAAAGGAGGCACATGTGAAAAAGACAGAAGGATGACGTGTAAGCAGAGTATCTTTTTCTACTAAAAGGCTACTCTTTTTGAATTTTGGATTAGAAAAATCCTGCAATCCTAATGGGAGACAGTGGAAAGGGGAGAAATGGTGATAACGGGGGTGCATGATGCACTTGGTGTCTGTACACAGAAACAGAGAGGGAACACATTAACCACAGGGCTCTTCGGGAGCTCCTGCCTCTTTTATTTAAGCTACATTGTTTAAGACAGCATCCTCCTTGCACTGAGAGCCACCCCCTCTGAAGGCCTATAAATAGCATGTCAAGTGACAGTGTGGGAGGCACGGGTGCTGCCAACAGCAACCAGCCCAGGGGAGGCCCACAGAGACATGGGGAGAGAGAAAGGAGAGAAAAGGGGAGCCAGATTCAGAGAGGGAAAGTGGGAGAAGGAGACAGAGGTGCACTGCAAAAAAAAAAAAAAAAAGAAAAAGCAGGGGCGAAAACAGTGGTACAGAAAGGGAGGGAGCGAGAGAGGACCAACATAGTGGCTATGGATTCCACCACAGCGAAGGCTGCTGGCTGCGAGTGGGCGAATGGGAAGCCTCCAGCCCTGTATGGCATTAGCTGCAGCCATGTTGTGTCTCCTCGCATAAATTCACAAAACAATAAAGTAAGGAGATGAGAGGCTCAAAGCTTGGAAAGGGGGAGGCTAGGTGGATATTGGACAGGAGAGGGGGGAGAAGAAGGCAAAGGGGAGGCTAAGGGAAAACATGAAGGAAAAAGCAAAGAGAGTGAAAAGAAAACAGAAGTAACGCAGGAAACATGAACGCGAAGAGGAGCAGGAGGTGAGAGAGGAGTACGACAGAGGGGGAGGACAGAGGAGGAGAGGAGAGCAGGGTCTGGGTGCAAAACACCACCATCAATATTTAATACCGTAGAGCCGCTGCAGATGATGGGAGAAAGGGAGAGAGAGAGGGAGGGAGAAGACGGGGAAAGGAGAGGGTGGGGTCCTGCAGCAGAGTAAAGGGTTGCCATGGTGACAGCGCAGCGGAGAGAGGGATGGTCAGACTTGTGGAAAGAAAAATAAAAGTGAGAGAATGGAAAAGGGTAAGGAGAAGAACGAGAGAGAAGAGGAGGGGTTAGGGAGAGGTGGGTGGATGCAGGACCCAATTAACTGTGATGGCGGACAGAAGATGTGCTGGTGTGACCTCTCACTGCCTCCTCTCCAGTCCCTGCTCACCTGGACAGGATATGATAGCATGATGGGCTGCTTATAGACAGTCCACGTGAGAGCAAAGACTAATTCAGACACCGGGGAAGTCCCACCTCTTCACTGCACCATTACAGCACCGTTGCTGCATCCTCAGGAGGAAAATATGTAGAAATCTTAAAACTTTGCTCCTTTTTCAGTTGTCACAAGCTGCAAGGATAGCCCTGGCAGTGAAGTACTTGCTGGCGTAAAATGTAACAAACCACTGTAGTTCTGCTGTCTGAAGCTGCCGACTGAAAAGCTAACTGGGAGTGTGCAGGAATAAGAAAAATAATATGGAAAAATACATGAAAAGGGACTTACTTAGGAACAAAATTACAACTGGTGCTACACACAAGTGTACCAGTAAAAACAAAGAAGTACAACTTTGAACTTCATGTTATCTGCCACACTCTCCTCTCAGAATACTTTAGGTGAGATATGAACAGATCGTCAGTTTTGAGGTGTTGGATGTGATTAGATATCACATATCGAATAATTATGCAGTTTCTTTGACTAAAACAGTTCAGGTTTGGCAACATTTTAGTTGGCTTTGAAAACCAGCTACTTGTCCCATGTTGGCTTAAAAAGTTCATGTCAAAGACTGCTGACTGTGTTCAGACTGGTATTTACACGTCACAGCTAAAGCAATAGTTAAACATTTGGAAAACGTGGGAAATACACTGATTTGCGTTCTTGCTTAGAATAGGATGAGAAGAACAAGACATCTGTCTGGCAAATATGAAGCTACACAGCAGGCAGCTTTAAAGCTTAGCATAAACATTTCAAACTCTCTTTCTGAAGGTAACAAAAACTGCATACAAGCCTCTTATTAAAATAATACAGATTGTTTTTTCAATCCATACCAGGTGTAGTTACTTGCTGAAGTCTTATTAAGTTTGTCAGGCAACCAGGAGAGGCTTAATTTTTACTATTGTATAACCAAAAAACAAAATAACATACTAATTACAGTGAGTCTTAAAGGTGCTAGTAAGTCTATTTTATTCATATCTAACAGACAGATGTGAGAGGGCTATCTATCTCCACATCTGACCGGAGTCACTTGGAATCAATTGACTCACCGTGCAGGGATAGCACTGATGGGCTTCTTGTAGATGGTGATGAGCTTGTCCAGCACCACGTCTGCGCTGGTGAAGACGCGGTAAGAGTGGAGGAAAGTGTTCAGGAAGTCAATGGAGAGGAAGCGCAGGTCGGTCAGCCTCTCCAACAAGCGCTCCACGCTGGCATAGCGGATCTGCAGCACCTTGCAGGAGTTCATCATCTTGCTGAAGCGAATGTCGACGTCATCGCAGTACAAGCTGGTGTCTGACCTGCGTTGGAGTTCAAGTGAGGTAAGGAATGTTAGTCACAAGCGCATCTCCAGTCAGTGCACTTTAGTGGTCATGTGTGGGTCAGAGAATTAGCATTGCTACAGGTGGTTGTTTATATCAGAAGAGTCTCGTCTGATGATTAGAACACAATAACGTCAGAATGATTTGCATAGCTGATAGAGATTTACTAAAACTCGACCTGGAGCAGTCACTCCACTGGTCTCTATAGGCCGTGAACTCCAGCCTGGAAGGGGCTGAATCACTCAGAGCCTCTGGAATATGCAAAGGATTGTTGGTAAGAATTGTGTCAGAGAGCTTTACTCAGGTGGCTTACATTTTCCAGTAGAGGCTGTGTGCATATTCACACAGGGGTTAAGATTTGCTTTTAGGGCTAATGTTAGCACTGGGTTTACATCAGTGTAAGGGGAAAAAGTTGTTGTGACGGTTAAGATCTGAGCTTAGGGGTATATATGTATGTCATCGAGGGTTCTCACAAGGACAGGAGCACAAACGTGTGAGTTTGTGTGCTCTTTGTTCATGAATTTTTCATGCATATGTCATGTATTTATGTAATGACAATGCCAATCTCTGTGTAGGCATGTATAATGCATGTGCACTGCTGCATGGTGTCCGGCTCTCACTTAATCATCTGTGGCACGGTGACTTTACTGTTCTCCTCGAAGGCATTCATCATCAGACCATTGCAGCGAATGTTGTCAATGCACTGTAAGGAAGGGAGAGCAGGGATCTCTGTGAGTGTTAGGATGCAAGAAGGTGAATAAGTTCACAAACCTGAGGTATGTTTTCCATGATTGTTGTCCTGCATTTGACTCTCACATCAACTGACCTACAATTCATGTGCACTAACACAAAGTTTGAATACAGCTGGGACAGCACTGTTTAAAGTTAAATCCACAAAATCCTAAAAAGTAACTTCAGGACTGTTTCTTTTAATATAATATCGAGGTTGAATGTTAGTTATTTGCAGTCTAATTTTATGTCTTACCTCTAACGCACCTATTTACAGCTTAGCCATGATAATCTAAAGTGAAATCAGCTATGATCGAGTCCTGCCTGAATACAACTGGAGATACAGACCTGACTGATGTCGCTGGTCCACGCTGACTTCTCCTGTCGGGATGAAGCCACCAGGATAACGGTGTAAGGCTGGCTGTCTTTGGGCTCCACCATCACCTTAAAGTCCAGGTGCTCTGTGTCCTGGCCGCTCCGCTCCCCTTTAGCTGCAAGGCACAAATTCAACAAACTTTATTTAAACTTATTATATACAATGACAGCATGAAAATGTGGACATCAGCAATCCTCAACTACTATTTAATGTAACTTTGAGAGTTCCATATGCAATGTTCAATCATATTTTGTGATGTGTGTCGTTAGATTTTATTTAATAGAGATTTTAGCATTCATAAACATACGCTGCCAAATCAAGACTGAGTTCTGTATTTGGCAGTGCAGCTGTAATTTTTCAGATGGCCATGCAGATATTCTGCAGCCAGTTTTGAGAGGAACAAAAATACAAATGTACTACTTAAATAATGTCAGTTTCTGTGTTTTCAGCTAAAGAAGACTGATTCTTACCATCATCTATTGCAAAAAGAACTGCCTTCATGCTGTGTGAAAGCCTTCAGAAGATTAAATCCCTATATTCATCCGAAAGCAGCAGCAGATACGTTTTCCATTCCACCTCTTATTTCTCAAGTGAATGGCAAAACCACAGCACTATTATGCACAATAATCCGTTGTGGTTACTTTGATTAAGTCGTGTGCAACCAATATCAGTGAAGCAACAACTGTGACTGTAATTGATTTGGGCAAATTCAATGTCTGTGAATCAAAGAAATTATACTTTAAAAGAAGAAAACACACACAGCTCTAGTCATGTAAATAAAATTGCAAAGTTTCTGCATCCTAAGCCCTCAAAAATAGCTTAGCTGATCAACTCTCTCCCTTTATGACACCCTGATACAACAGTTAATGTGGGAGTGAAGCATAAAAGGTGGAAATGAAGCAAGAACTGAGAGTAAACAACATTTTAAAAAACACAAAAGAGTACAATTTCTTTATAAATTACACATTCAAATTTTGCTTCACCCCAGTTTTCTGGTAAATATCTGTGAAAACTAATATGATGACGAGGGACGCATACTTTGTACAGTTTTGATAATTCGCTGGCAACATGTTTGTTTTCTACCAAATGCCAAATACTTAAATATAGTTTGGCAAATATCTAAAGAGAAAATCACTTGATTTTTCCAGCTAATACACACAGTACACACTCTACAACCTCCATATGTATATATCGTGAAAACATAGGAGTATGTTGCACACAGTTACTTACACTCATCATCTGTGCCCTCTGGCTCCTCCATCAGAGTGCAGTCTATGAGAGACACCACTCCATTCTGTGACAGGGTTAAAGGCCACATACAGCACATCAGCAAGCACATCCCCTCAGGATGCAGTGTTTTACAGCTATATGTTATATGATGATATGATTGGGGGGGAAAACATTTCCAGAGAATCTTCCTGTACCTTAGTGATGTGAAGTTTTCCTCCAGATCCTCTGGTACAGATGATGAGATGTTTGGAAAAGAGGAAACACTGTCGTTCGCCTTCCTTCTTCAGAGACAGAGAGCCCAGTCGGCCTCTTGTGATCTTCCCTTTTTCACTCATTGGCACCTGAATTAGAGAACCTGTGGAGCCATGAAAAAACACATATTAAAGCACATGAAAAACACATGCGGTTCTCTGTTTCATAAATACATCTTATAACTTTCAAAAACCTTGAAAATTACTAACTAAATGACACTCTCACAGCTGTGCCTTCTTCATAGTGTCCACTGATGTGTGCAGGTAGTAGATAAATGTTGACTCCTACTTTAACTGTAAAGTAATGTTAGATTAGTGCAAATAAACATTAAACTTCTAGTAAAATATAAGAGGCATCCATTTGTATGTCAGTAATTAGTGATTTTATTTACATGTGGCATCTTTCATGAAATACATGAAATGTCTTGAATAAATGAATGAGGTTCAGACTTCAGATTGTTTCTTTCCTACAATGTTTAACCTCAGCTGACATTTAAATTTAGCTGTTAACCGAAAGGTCATGAAACGAGCCAGTGACTGTAAAAATAAATGTCTTCTGTTCAGGGTCAGGGTTTATAACTCACCTTGTCTAACAAATGTCTGGCTGGTGTCAAGCAGCACTTCACAGCCCTCCACAATCATCCGCTCGATGGCCAGGTTCTTCCTGATGTTCTCCGTCTCGCTCACCTCGTCATGCATGATTCTGAAAGGACGGCAAATAACCATTAGTTCAGGCACTTCACAGTTAAAGTTGTGTATGCTTTTGTATTTCTTTAGTGGATTTCACCAGCTGTGTAAAACTTTGGTTCATCATCACCTCATGTAAACTGAGAGGACTGACCAGAAAGTTACATGGATCTGACAGAAATCTCTGTGTAGCGTACGTACTACTTGAATGCAGTATCACCACTTTAGTGTCTTCTTTAAATCTCCAGAAAACTGTGACCCAATCTGAGCTTCTTTGTGCTGTATCATACAGTGCAATATACAATAAAATACAATTTCAGCTGTTTGACTGACTGATAGTAGGTCTACCTGGAAAGCTCCTCCAGCTTTGACTTGGCATAGTCCAAACTGTTCCTCTCCACGTGCTCATGGGGAGTGTGAGCCAGCAACTCATGTAACGTCAGGATGTAACGAGGGATCTGAGAGAAGAGAGACGTGTTGTGTTCGCTCATGCTGAAATTAATTTTTGTGTTTAATGCACACTTCAAACTTTGAAAAGTCAAGCAGTGTCAAGCATCTTGACTCTAATGGCCTTGCAGTGGTAATCATTTGGTCCTGAGGACTGTCCAGCCTGAAAGAATGAAAGATTACTTGGGAGTTTATAAAATGTGTTACTTCAGCTATTATCTTGATTCTTTTACTATCCAGAAAGCTAATGATTCACTTTGACCTGAAACTTAACACTTTTAGTGAACCAGCCATGAACCATGTTATGTATTATATAGAGTATCTTACTATTAAGTAATTTCTAGGTACTCTATATGTTAGCAATACAGCTTGCTGTAGATTCCTTTGTGTGCTAATGGTGCAGTCCAATCACAAGTGCAAAACACAGAAATTGAAAATTAGAATAATTACTTCTTTTTTTTCCCCCAAAAGTATAAATTTAAAACAACACCCAAAACCGAAAAAAAAAATAAAAAATAGCCTGAGAGATAATTAAGCATTTGTGAAGTAATCAAAAAATGGACACTGAAAGTTTTAATCTATTTATTTTTTGCCACAAATTAAACAATGAGCTGCATACAGCAGGATTGTTGTGCTTCGGTGCAGCTTTGAAAACACTAGTCCTCATTTGATGTGAGTGTTGTACTGAAGTGCGACTACTGTTGCCACTTCTAGTGGAGACAAATGTAATCTAGTTTGTGAAGTTTATGAAATGCAGACTGGACAAGTTGTTCATTCCAACACATAACATCTAAAGTGACATTTCACAATGGGCTGACTCTTTGAAATGTGAAACTGATCAGAATGAATTTTCAAAATTCCAAGGGCTGTTACTGCTGAATGATTAATCTGATTATGAATACACTGTGCGATTTTGGAAAAAAAAAAAAAAAAATCACAGCCATGAGTTTTTTTGGTACTGTGCAATGGTTTAACTGGTAGAAGTCAGACATGGGAAAATTTAAGAAGTTGCACTTGTTCCCTCAGATCCTTCACAATACAAACATGCTGGGGTTTTGCTACAAGTAAACCAAAGTTACTTTTTTCAGGTAAGTACTTCCCCAAGTTTAATACAATACTGCACAGGAATATATTTTACTACAGTGTCCTCAGAGTACAATACCTTAAGGAAGTTGACTTACAAGTTGAAACTGAGAAACATAGAGATTACAAACCAGATGAAACTGCATGTGGATTATGCAGCACTGGAGCAGTAATCCATGCTGGCATCCTGGAATCGTACCTGAAACATGGGGTAAGTGAGGAAGGTCTCCAGCGTCCTCTCCTCACAGTCAGGTTTGGCCTCGTACTGCTTCAGCAGCTTGTCAAAGTCTCGGTTCTGTTTGCAGTGAGCCAGGATCTGCAGGCTGTACTGGTGGTTCCTCACAAACTCTTGGTAGATGTTCAACATTGGCAGCAAGATGTCAAACAGGTCAGCTGGAAAGACACAAAAAACAAATGAAAGAAAAGTCATGTGACCATGTGCAAATACATACATTAGGAAAAACTAAATTCAGCCCGATTTCTGTTAAATCATTAGATCTTGATTTGTAAAATGAAATAAATTGTACATTCAGTGTTTTCATAATTGTTTACAGTGTGAATTACAGCATGTTGCCACAAACCAAACTGTATTGTATTGAGTTGGTGTCACAAATCTCAGACGTACTGTAAATATCTCCAATATATCCCAGAATGAATTGATTAAATTAGCTGAAATATCATTTGGATGAACTGGTCCTTTAACAAATCCCATTAAAAACAAGACTGCTCTTGAATCACGTGTGTGACTGGTGGTATCTGCGTCTCTTACCGAGCACCAGAGTCGGCCAGCTGGCTATCCTGGCCTTCAGGCCCTGGTAGAAGATCTGGTGGAGGAACATGATGGTCTCACTAATAAAACAAACAAGCAAAGTGGCGCTCATGAGCTGCTGTTTCTCCTTCTCCTGTTCGTAAGTGTTCCACAGCTAACTCTGTGCCGAGTCACACCACTATCACAACCAGTCTGACCACCAGCCACCTGTTGAGGAAGATGCTGCTGACATCGTCGTGGGTGATGGGGGGCTTCTTGGAGCTGGCGGCCATGCGGAGCGGCCGCAGGAAGTTGTTGACCAGGATGTGGAGTTGCTGGACGTATTCGGCCTCGGCCTCCAGCATGCTGAACACCACCTGGTTCCTCTTCCTCATGCTCTCAGCGTGTGGTGAGCGGATGTAGTCCTGGATGATGGTTTTCCACTTCCTGCGGCAAATCCAGCCTCTCAGGAAACTCTGGACCTGTGATAAAAAAATAACAAAAATTAAAAATTTGGCACACAAAGGTTAAGCTGCCTGTGTGTTGAAGTGTGGGTGCTTGAATTAATCCAATGTCATTTTCTCTACAGAAAACGGCGCATGATAGATCAGTGATGCATGATTTTCTTTGGGTATGATAATATACCAATATTATCTGTGCTGGTCAAAATAATTTATTCAGTAATTTCCAACTTGACAATAAGATGAGCTAAAGTTAGCTCTGATTTAGTATCACAGCAAATTATACACACAGTGATGGCAATGCACTATCTGACAAAGTAGCTATGGATAATGTGCAAACTAACCTGTAGGTGACAGGTTATGCAGACATTAGCATTTAATTTGAGTTGTGTTTCTACTGGCCTGAAAAATGTCGGTCTAAGAGTCACTGTTATATTGGGCTCTTAATTATCTGAATGTTGCTTTGGGCTGCCTGTAATGGTTGGAAATAGCTGCCACTGAGAGGGAACCGGATCATTAAAGTTGAAGGCTGGATAACCAAAACAATAAGTTAAAAGATACTAAAACGCCGTGTGGAGCTGAGGGAAACTGTGCTTCCCAAACTTCCCAGCTTTTGATTTTTAGGATCAGACAGAAGAAACCCATGGCTGTAGTGGATGAGGAGCTCCCTGTTATAAATGCAAGTGTGAGCTTCGTTGAATGAATGAAGATTAAAAATAAAACCTGCAGGTGCCAGAGATGGTGTAGCTTTTTAAAACCTGTCTGAGAAACGACGCATATCCCTGATGCTGAAGCAGATCTTTTTAAAATCCTCAATCCTGTTCCCTCTTTGCATTACTTTGTTTTTTGAAAAACAAGAACAGTAATTTGCGCTTTCCCCTGCTTTTGCCACTGTCCGACAACAAAGCAGCCACATCTTACCTTTTTGATCTTTTTGATCTCTGTATCGTCCTCACTGGGGGGCACCTCTGGATTTGACTGGATCTTCTCATTGTCCTTCAGTAGTCCAGCAATCTGAAAAGAACCAACTCAATGAACTAAAATGAATACAACACACTGTATACAATCATAATCCTATTCCTGATCTTGGTCACTTCATGTTCTTTCAATCCACTGCATGCTTTTTTATGATTGTTAATGTTATTCAAATGTTCTAAATTGCTTTTTTGAAAAAAAACTTTGTGATCGTCCATTAGCTGGTTGAAAGAATTCATACATGCAGAAACGGTACCAGCCACATCAAAATGTCACTTATTGTATTTTATTCAAGTCTGTTGCATTTATTCCTGTTATGCACGACATCTGAATAAGAAAATAATGGACTGAAATTAGACAAAGCAACCCAAAATCCATGACTAGTATGCACTGCAGCCATGAAAAGTGAGACAGTAGATTATCTGGTGCAGACTGCAGTATCATGTACAACACAAGCTGATTCATGCATATTGAAAACATTCAATTCAATTGAAGCTGGCCATTAGCACATTAAAGAGAGGTGCATTTGATCTAGTTTAGACTGAATAATTAGGATACAAAGCACTCAGCAGTATTGCTGAGTCTCTAATAGAGACATCCTGGGGCCACCGCGAGCTGCGACTCTCACCGTGAACTAACAGCATTATGATTTGGAATCTGGGGCGTGACCTTTGTCCTGTGACCATTTTCTGTCTTTATCCTCTAAGCCTGAATACTTTTATTTTCATTGTTCCTCTCTCCATCTCCGCTGTGTACAATAGAATAGAACCAAACACGCATTCACACACACACACACACACACACACACACAGGTATTACTAGCATGAAATTTCAAGGCGAGTTACCTCTGATTTTAGCCGCTCTATCTCGATTTCCCCATCCTCTATCTGTTGTCGAAGTTGCTTGGCAACCGTTTTCTCCGTCTCCACTATTTGGAGTAGATGAAGATACTTCTGCATGAGGGTCTCATGCTCTGTAGCCAGGTTCCTGTAACTATACAGACACACATGCACAGACATTGTAAGGGCCTAATTAACGGATGTTTCATGGACTCTCCATATATTTATCAAAGCAAAAGCAGACCTCTGATCAGCATATGTTTGAACCACAGACCTTACGTCCACACAGAGTGCAGTGCGCTTACGTAACCAATTCTTTAAATACTTGGAAGCTCAGCGCACCGCGTGTAAAACCTGCTTCTGCATGAGCAATAATTCTGTCCATTACTCAGTTCAACACTTTATGTGAAAGCCATGTAAGGCTTAAAATCAGCACATTTGATTCCTTCCAGCTCGTGTAACACCTCAAAATCTAGTTGTATCAAAGAAATGTTCAGAAGGGGTTTTAGTTTACGCTGAATCTACAACACAGATTGTTAACTTTAAAAAGAAAATGAGTAGTAAAAAGTGGTTTAAAGCATTCAGACATCAGGAAGTTCTAAAAAAAAAGTACCATGAAGATATGTAAATACACGTCTGCATTGCCATGCTGTGCATTACAATATTACAGGCCAACGTAGCACAGTAAGTGCTGCTGCCTCTACTGAGCGCTAATCAATTTAATCTTCAATGAACCCAATCAAATGACCTTTTGCCGTACAAATGCACACCACTGACATTTAGAGCGACAGCATCGCTTGGCTTCCATGACCCCCTTTTGCTCCTGAATCTTAAAGGGGGCATTTTGCTCATTATACATGTGAAGACTAATAATCGATGATCAATATTAATAACAACCATTTTTAAACATTTATTTATATAATACTTTTTCATTTGTGCCCGAAAAAGTGCATGAAGGAGAGGTTACTGATTGAGAGAATGCAGTACTCTATCGTATCAAGTTTGCTCATATTCAAAATAATCGTCAGTCCCAAGGACACACATTAAGCTAAGTTTCTATCTGAAATTTCAGATTAATTGAACTCTGACCTCAGATTCTGACCTACACTGTGTGTGTCTGATTGGTTCCCTGGAAGGATCTTGGAGTTATAACTGCAATAATTTGTTTGTAACTCATATCTAATTTTAGCAGAATTTGAATTGAAGTCTGAAACATGCAAGCATCATACAGGACATGTTAGCATCCTAGTTAGCTGGTTGGTGCTGCTCTTCGTCGTGCACACTAAATTGCACAAACCACTCATCCTTTGTAAGTAAAATAGACTTAATCAGACTGTGTTTCAGTCATACCAGTAGTGGGATTCCAGGGATAGCAATGCAGAATTGTCTAATATATTTGCAGTAAAAAAAAATATACATTACTATTTATGACAGTATACTTCAGCTGGACTTGTTTGTGTTTTATTGACGACAGCAGTTAGCTCCAGGTAACTGCAGTACAAACGATTCTAGCCTCACAAAGCCACAAGCACTGCTACCGAGTCTTGTTGAGATTCTAATCACTGTGCTTTTTATTTTCTAATGTTTAGCTTGGGACGTCTTCTAATTGACCATTTCATGCTCTCAAGTTGAAACCCTGTATTTTCAGTTCTGATGATAAATTATAAGCTGAAAAATTATATTCTACTCTGTAGTTTAGTTTCCTTTTTCAGCCCAAGAGGTTCCAACACCCCTTTCAATTTCATTTCATGAGTTCCTCAAAAACTGTAGCCGTAAGAAGGCTTTCACATGACCCCTGTAAGTTGTCTGTCATCGATTGATTAAATTCATTGATACTGTGCACGTACCGACACTTCCCAAGCAGATCCTGGCCCTCACAACAGCTGATTGTGTGTATGTAGCTGAGAGGTCATGTGTGAGCGGTACCTGGCCTGTGTGATGGCAGCCACCCACTCGTCGCAGTCCTTGACGTCCTCTGTGCGCAGCTCCAAAGCCTTCTGGTTGTCATGATTGAAAGTGACAGTGAAGTAATACTAGAAAACACAAGGATATAGAGTGAGAGGCACAAGTGTTTGTACAGCATATAATGAGATGATCAGAATGTATTAAAAGTGGAAGCAAGAAGAAAGAGCCTCACACTATGATCATAACCGACTAATTATTTGTTAAACCCACATTTGGTTGAAATTGAAGTTCTATGTATACATGGACATGTGGCTGAATGAGAGGGAGAGAGATCCTCAGGGGAAAGTCTTGAGAGATTCATTATAAAGCCTCTGTGCATTCTGTCTGTAACCTGGCAACTCACCTCTGAATCGGCTGAAGCCTGTCAACTGACGCCATGTTTTTATTTCGTTTAGTTTTGCTTTGTTCTGGTGATTTGGCTGCGTTTTAGAGACACAGACACCTGTGAGTCCTCGGCCCTTTCTGCTCTAGCACCAATTATCTCCGCTGACCTTACAGCCTTAAACGTTCAGTTATGGCAATTATGACAAATTTGTGTGGAATTGTTTTCTTATAGGTTTATGAGATAAAAATCCTTCAAATCACCAAAGTGGTGGTCACTGCACTGTTAGTGCAGGCAGCCTGTTTGTAGTAGAAACGCACCAAATTATATAACACTGATGCATTGTAAATAGACCCCCACAAATCCAATATATTGGATTTTTTTATCCCTCCCAAATGCCAAGAGCAAATCATTTGTGAAGGGGAGTAATGTTCCATATTTCCTGATGAGCAGCAGAACGGGTCTTTGTCAATAATGTGCTTCCCATCTCTCACATCCTGTGAGCTGGTGTGTCAAGCCTTTTAGGCGGCTATATTTAACTCCACGTCACTACATTTTTGCCACAGATACAGTATCTGTTGGTAAGTGAGACAGCATATCTAGTAGTAAGTCGCTGTTTAAAATCTGTGAACAGTAACATTTAAATTTTAGCTGGACTTGAAAAAAAAGGAAAAACGATTACACTCACACTATGTAATGATAATGATGAATGCAACTTCCACTTAATACACCTCAGAATCCTTTTATCTCCTCTAAAACATTTCTGATTTCAATTAATCAAATTAGCCTTTTAAAAGCCCTTTATTTTTGCTTTTTTATTGCCTAAAACCCATTAATGTAACACATGCCTATAGCGGGGAGGTGTGCAGGATCCCTAACAATGAGGAGGCAAAACACAACAGTTATGTGCACTGACAAATATTTATTGCATAACCTGAACTACTTTCAGTAAGCTAAAAGTGTAACTGGTCTAAATTAAACTTAATTAAATAAGGAAAAAATGAATTAACACTCCCATTGACACTCCACACATTTCAAATGTGTGGAGCCCACATGTTCTGGTATTGTGCCTTTTTTCTGGGTGCAGATTATTTCTGTTCCTTTATCTGGCCACAGTCAGGCTGTTTATATATATATATATATATATACAAAAAAGGTTTGTTGCGTAACCTACATTTCATGATTATACTATAAATTCAGTCCAGTGATCACATATGGAGACTGGTGATATATTATTGCAAATGTATTCATCTAAATGAAATAAATAAAGCAGGAAAATAACAAGAATAAAACATGCAGTCAACACCACCACCGCCGCCGCCACCACCTGAGACGACCCACCGCCCATTTCTCATATGCCCATATTTGCTGTACTTGCTAAATGGAGCACAATGCCAAGGCATGTTGTTGCACATTTTGTTGGCCCCTTCAAATGCACTTTTTCAGATGCAAATAGGGGTTGCCATAGTAACTGTGGGCTTAAACGTAGCTCGCCTTCTAAATGGGGAATAAGAACATTTAAAAAGTAGAACACTCCAAAGAATACAATGAGAACGGAGAGATAGACGGAGGGAGAGAAAGATCTTTTGCCTTTTTGAGGAGTGAGGGCTATAAAAAGTGCTGTAGCCCTGCAAGGTGGCAGTTGGCTTGGCATCTATTCGCTGCATTGTCCCTCTCCCTGTCACACACAGATAAGATCCGGCACTCTCCTGGCCATCCCTGCTGTAGCTCTGACACACACTCAGTGACACACACCACACGCACACAAACGCTCTCCAAAATAAATAAATAAATAAACAAAAATAAAAAATCTGTTGTAATCCCAACATGTAGCAGGTTTAAAGTCGGGAATGTACAGTAGTATTGCCTCTGACGACCTCTGCAGTCTGCTAATTGACTCAGGTGTCATTCTTTGTTTTTCCAGAGTGGGGAAAGTGAAAAGGAAATCTGTATGCCCTGAGACACCTGGAGCATTGATTACTCCTTCTGTCCTCATTTCACCTTTTCTGTGGAGCCGCTCAGTTTTATAGATCGACATTGGCGTATGCGGGAGGACACAGTCAAGCAAACACAGACTTCAAGGCAAGATGAGATGAATCCCACAAGATGTACAGGTGTGGATACATACAGACACGATTGATTGCACACTACTAAGTGTGCACGTCAAACGCATGAAGAACAAGTATTAGTACAACATTTTACATAAACGTACACATTTAATAAAATGGAATAAATTGCACAAATGACACAAAACTGGGAGAATTTATTCCTGACATATATTATATAAAGGGACACGTGCTGAACAGAAGACTGTGTTGTGCTAATTGAAGGCTTTCAAATTCAATTAATTCACTGTTGAAATAAATTCGCTGGAGCAGTCTGCATGAACAGCTGTCATCGTAGATGTCACTCAGTTCCCATTTCATCCGCAGAACAGAGCATGCATCTTCTCCTGACATGGTTTTAGGGAAATTGGCTCAAAAGTGAACAAAGTTGAGGAGTCCCCACCATGTGAGCGACCAACAAGTCCTCATCGGAAGATTAGTTGTCCATGTTTTCTAAAACAACAAATGTAGGTATAAAAAATGACCAGCATGAGCTTTATCTTGGTTAACATCTGCTTAATTTATGCAGCTATTGCTATTTGATTAACAGTCGTTGTCTAGAAAGCATGTTTAAACAAGCAACTACTGTGATTGTTTTTTCTGTAGTTTGTGTGACAAATCTGTAATGATTTTGTTTGAGTTAAAGGATACATAAAATGAACTCAAATGTCTTAATTCTGCTGGCACATCTGATCCCATCCCTCTCGCTCCCCATCCCTCTCTCCCTCTCCACCTCTACCTCTCTATCCCTACCCCTCTACCTCTCTACCTCCACCTCTTCACCTCCATCTCTCTACTTCTACCTCTCTACCTCCCTACCTCTACCTCTCTACCTCTACCTCTCCACCTCAACCTCTACCTCTCTACCTCTTCTGTCTCTTAACCCATCGACCAGCAGCAGATGGGTCCCCCCACATAAAGAGCTGGGTTCTGCTCAAGGTTTTATCCCATTTAAAGGGAATTTTTTCTTGCCACTGTCGCCTTGGGGCTTGCTCTGGGGGTTCAGGCATATGGGTTCTGTAAAGCATGTTGAGACAATTTCACCTGCAATTGACACTATATAAATAAAATTGAACTGAATTGAATTGAATTTAACTGAATTGAATTGAACCGAATTGATACTAATCCTGACAAAGAGTGGAGGTCAAGTGTTTTAAGAACATGTGGCATAAGGGCAGAAGAGTTCAGCACCATGGACAGTGACATCAGGTACATTCAGTAACTGAAGGAGTCTCTGTAGTCGCACATCACGGATTTACTTTGTTCCCATCCCTTTGTTACCCTCCTCAGAGGTTATACAATAAAATACAACTGTTATAACAGGATGTGATCCAAAAGTAGCTGTACAATGTTTATCAGTGTGAAGTTGCATAATTCAACAGATTTTCATTGAGGCCTGGTGAAAGTAAAAACTGAGTCCAATAGTGTGCCATCTGAATAGAAATAGAACCAAACAAATCCTCAATGGCTACATCAATGTTTGGAGCAGAAAAACGATCTGACCATGCATGAGGCATAATGAACACTGTAGATGGAACATATATGAGATGTTAAACATTTCATTATCACACAGTGGATTTAATGATTTTTGAAAGTTTGGACATGAAGTGTAAAGACGTGTCTTTTCTTTGCTTGACATTGATTTTGGGGTTTCTTAAAACTTAGAAATTGATTTTTGTAAATGACTTTAAGCTTATTTGTGTTGATGTGTGCACTCATCCTAATTAATCTTACACTGAAGATTTTTTACACTCCAAGGGGCAGCCTTACATTCTGAGGGCCCAATCCTGAACCCCATCAACCCCACTTCCTGGTAGAATGGATGAAATGTCCAAAAACATATATGCAAAAGATGAAACACTCCAATGCAAGAACACATACATGTTGTGTGCACATTTGCAGTTAGAAACTGTTGCCTTTAATTCTAGCATCAGCGGAAACAACTGATGTTTCCTCATAAACAGAGATTAACGTCACTGAACAGATCCCATCACTCTGACTTGTAACGCCAGTGGTCCATCCTCTGTGCTGCAGGGAAAGCAGACGAGACTGCAGCTGGCAGAGCAGATTTCAGAAGGTGACTGCAGTCATAGCTCACAGCAGCTTGACCACTTCTCTGGCTCTTAAATGCTTTTATGCCACAATGTTTAGTTCTGTCAGCAGCTGCCTTCCTAGCCCCTCCAACCGCTTTCATTGGAGGCAACTGTGCTTTCACTGAGATTATTTCTGACTGTGTTGTTGGCATTAAAAACACACACACACACACACACACACACACACACACACACACACACACACACACACACACACACACACACACACACACACACACACACACACACACACACACACACAGTGGAAATTGTTTAGCCCTCACACATGATAATCCATGGCACTAAATGCCGGAGGAATTAAAACGAATGGAGTGGGGGGTGTAGTGAGAAACAAAAGCATGACTGGGACATCGTTTGGGTTTTCATTCATGGCTGTCGTTAACAACCCATGATAATGAGAGAGCTATCAAATGAACCGAGCCGCTATAAACCGGGGAGACACAGTTGCCAAGGTAGGATGCTATTAATATCAAGACAAGGAATTAAATCAATACGTCAAAACGACAGAGAAGGGGCAGCTCTCCTCCGCAAGATGGCAACCTACAAAGTTTGGATGCAGTTTAAGTTTACTCCTTCCATATACATAAAAATGTGCTGCATTGCCTGGATGTTGACTAAAAATGCAGTATCTTATATACAGATGTGATGCAATAGATGCTATAATGATGACTGTATGGGGGACAGTTTGCAAAGTTTGCACAGAGAACTGCATTAATCCTGCTAACTTTGAGCCTCTGCCATGTCTTATTACATTCCATGCATTTACCTTTGCTGCACGCTGTGATGCTATTTTAGTGCAGAATCAACACAATCAATCAGTTTGGATGACGCTATTACGTAACTCTGGACGTCAAGTGAGCTATATTGCAAAAGCATCTCGTGGAGATTGCTGATGGATGAATATATAAGAAAGGGAAGCTGTGTTGTTTCGCTGCGTCCAAGAGACACGAGATCCCCTCATAAATGGCGCTTTAACGCAGAGCCAAAGTGATGAGTTTCAAAGAGCAACACAACAAGCAGTGCTGCTCTCTGAGACGGATTACCTTGACAGTGTCAGTCAGTCAGACTTAAGGGAGCTCCCCGTGCGATCAATATCTTACCTGCTTCTCTAAGCATTCCTTCGCGGAGAGAGATGGTTTGGGTGACGGCGCCCTGTCACAAACAGATCCCTCCAACAGGTACAGTCCGGAGGGGCGTGAGCTGGAGTCGTTTTCGAAATAAAACAGCATATTCTGCAACAAAGCGAACCACTTTGAATGCCATTTTGTGTTGTCTGAGCTCTTCTTACTCAGGCAACCTCGCCTCGTCCCGTCCTTCTTCGCCAAAAGAGCCAGATAGGTGATATGGCCATCATTGAGTCTCATCCCCTTCTGCATTTTGGCTGAAAGGGATCTGCGGGGATGCCTGCGGATTCTTACATGTTCTTCATCTCAGCACGTCCGAAACACAGTCAGACTTGGTGGGCAGCAGCCCACTCCTGCGTACCCATCACCACTTGCCACACTGTGATGTTTGCAGCGGCGAAGCAGAAAACAATGCGCGTCAAGAGTCGCCGTTTACGCATTCGACTGCGCTAATGTATCCACGCTGCGAGCAGCATACTACAGCAGCCCCGACTCTCTGAAGCCTTGCTCATGAGCCCGATCGCTCATGATGAGGACTGGAGGATCCGCGCGCACAGCCCACACAGGCGTGAGCGCACGC